>NC_136071.1:720009571-720268193 GCF_964261635.1 Lissotriton helveticus | reverse complement strand
GAGTGGATGGGTGCAGCAGCCTGGTTGCCGCAGCGGCGGGCAATCACCTCCAGGCAGTGGATGGGGTGCAGCAGCCTGGGTGCGCAGCGGTGGGCAGACACCTATGGGCAGTGGGAGTGGATGGGGTGCAGCAGCAAGATGCACAAAGGCAGGACAGCGATTTAAGCGTGCGCAGTTGTATGTACTCTGCCATTACTGATTCCATACTATGTTTCAGATGAGTAAGCTTGAGGGCTCACTATGTCCTGGCACATGTTTGGAGACACGCCGGTGGTGGAAAGGTGAGCTGTGAGGGTTTTGTCCACAGTGTGGGCACTCACTGTCCCTCTACAGCTCTTCCTTTCTCTCCCTCATACTCTTTCTCTCTCTCTTTCTCTTTCTCTCTCTCTCTCACTCTATCTCTTCCTCTCTCACACACTGTTTCTCTCTCTTTCTCTCTCTCTTCCTCTCTCACTCTTTCTCTCTCTCTTTCCTCTCTCACTCTTCCCTCTGTTTCTCTCTTCTTCTTTCTCACACTGTCTTTCTCTCTCTCTTCTTCTCTCTCTTCCTCTCTCTCACTGTTTCTCTCTCTTCCTCCTTCTCTAACTCTTTCCCTCTGTCTTACTCTCAGTCTTTCTTTCTTTCTTTCTCTGTTCCTCTTTCTCACTCTTTCTCTCTCTCTCTCTCTCTCTCTCTCCCTTTGATGGACGCATTAGGCACAATCTTATCTTGCTTTTTGTCTAGCAGGCTGTGATTCACAGATGACGACTACCCCCGACATGGACCTCCCGCCACCAGGCGATGACTTCAGTTCTACCGAGTTAGTGCCACCAGAGCTGAGCGCGTGTGCAGCCTGCGATGATGCGTGGCCATCCTGCCAATCAACATCTGTATTGAATTGTGAGCTTGGCTTGACCGTGTGTATGCAACGGCTGAGGAGGTTGCTTGGCACATGGTGGACCCTCTTAGACACACGCCGGTGGCGGAAGGTGAGCAGAGAGGCTTGTTTGCGCAGCGGCGGGCAGTCACCTCTGGCAGTGGGAGTGGATAGGGTGCAGCAGCCTGGGTGCGCAGCGGCGGCAGTTACCTCCAGGCTGTGGAAGCGGATGGGGTGCAGCAGCGGCAGGCAGGCACCTGTGGGCAATGGGAGTGGATGGGGTGCAGCAGCCTGGGTGCGCAGCAGCGGGCAAACACCTCTGGGCAGTGGCAGTGGATGGTCAGTAGCCTGGATGCACAAAGGCGGGACAGCGATTTAGGCGTGCGCAGTTGTATGTACTATGCCATTACTGATTCCATACTATGTTTCAGATGACTAAGCTTGAGGGCTGCACTATATCCCAGCACATGGTTGGAGACACACCGGTGGCAGAGAGGTGAGCTGTGAAGATTTTCTCCACAGTGTCAACACTCGCTCTCCCTCTCCATCTCTTCCTTTCTGTCACTCACACTCTTTCTCTCTCTCTCACTCTCTATCTCTTCATTTTTCTCTCTCACACTCTTTCTCTCTTTCTCTGTCTCTTCCTCTCTCATTCTTTCTCTTTCCTCTCTCTCTTCCTCTCTGTCTCACTCTTTCTCTCTCTCTCTTCCTCTCTTTCACACTGTTTCTCTCTTTCTCTCTGTCTTCCTTGTATCTCACTCTTTCTTTCTTTCTCTCTCTCTTCCTCTCTCTCTCACTCTTTCTCTCTTTCTCTGTCTTCATTGCTCTCTCACTCTTTCTTTCTCTCTCTCTCCCTCTCTCTCTCTCTCCTGGAGATGGACGCATGACACACAATCTTATTTTGCTTTTTGTCTTGCAGGCTGTGATTCACAAATGGTCCAGGGATGACACGCCATGGCTGTATCTAGTTTTATTTTGTAGTTGTTTTGTTTAAATAAAATGTTTTATATGCAAATCCATACATGACTGTGATTCTTATTTGTCCAACCTCACATGCATCTTCTTAATTATAATTGTGTGACATCAGCCAATTTGTTACGTTCCAGATTTCCTAAGGTTGCTGTCACATTTGTTTGTGGGGGGCGAGGGGGAATGGCGGACAAGGGGCTGGTGGCGAGGGGTGTCGGAGAAGTGCTGGGTGTCCAATCTGCATGATTGTTGGCTACATTGCATCTGTTGTTGTTCAGGTGTGGCTCTGGGCTGGGCTCCCTTTCATGTTTTAGGTTGAAGTATGACTTTACATCAGCTCAGAGCAGGTGTAAACTTCCTGCTACTAACCCACCTTATCACCTGTTTTGTACTCCCTTCGACGATCTTGCTGGTGGTTGAGAAACTTGCGAAGTGATTTGTTCGCTGCTTTTTGCACGGGAACACCCACTCTACATCTCATTAGCAATATTTGCCGGGATCATCCTTGACAATGCTTTTTGAGGCTGCTATCGCTGGTAAACTGGTGATATGGGCTGTTTGCTTCAGCTTGTGAACGGTGTGTTAAATTAATCACCATTTTGGTTGTGATAAAGTGCCGTTAACTCTGTGGTGTGTCCTTGAGAATATACCTCTCGGTGTTTGAAAGACTTAAGAAGTACTCGAGTGCCCGGCTGAGAGCCGCGCACCCATTGCTTTCACACAGGGGCTGCGCTGAGAGCCGCGCTAGAGTCACGACAAAAATAAAAGTCCACTTTCACTAATTTACATTCGCCTCGGGGACCCCACCCCCCGAAGCATGCTGACATGTTCATTATTTTAAAAAAAAAGAAAAAATAGAAGAGGGCCCCATCTGCCCCCCTCCCGTGGCCAATCCCGGCCCGAGGACCCCATCCCTGGGGCCTGGCCTCTCCATTGGGGACTGTGGGGGGAGCCCCAATGCCCCCATGGTCCCGCCGGGTCCCCGAGTCTAGGCCTGGGTGGTAAATTCTGTTCCGCTCACTGAATTTGCAGAATTTGGGTAATTTTGTGTTCCGCGGAGAATGCTAAATTGCCCAAAATTCTGTATTCCGCGACATTTTTGCTTGTTCGCGTTCTCAAATGCGTGTTCGCGAGATATTTCTCCCGAGCACGCAAACAGCGATTGCGAACAGTAAAAAAGCATCGCAAACAAGCAATTCCGCGTGTTCGCGGAATTTCTGCGTTTCACAGAGATTTGCGTAACGCGATTACGCAAATTCCGCCAACCCCTATCCGCGTCCTGCGGGAGCGGGCATTGCTTTTCCACATGGAGAGCTGCTGACATGCACCTCCACGTGTGGAAAAGCAATCAGCTATGGATTTTGGAAGTGAGAGCAGGTTCCCCAGCTCTCGCTTCCAAATTCCAAAGCAAGTTTGCTATGACAGGGTGGAAGCCGCGTGGCTCCCGCCCTGTCATAGCAAACAGCAGTGTCCCGGGGGGTGGGCACCCCAGGACACTGCAGAAGCCGGCCCTGGGGGGTGGCGGTCCCCAGGGCCATCACTAGCTCCAGGAGGGGGGCCGCGCTGCCCTCCTCCCAACATGAGTGAAGCCCCGGGCACTTGGTGGTCCCCGGGGCTGCGGGGGCCCCGTGGGCTGCCAACACTTCCTGGTTTGGAGAGTTGACAGCCAATTACAATGAAGCTCGTGGTCGTGGCAGCCAATTAGAATGAAGCTCGTGGTCGGGAGGGGTCGCGACTCCACTGCTTCCCTAGATATTGAAACTTTTATTTTTTTAATAAAAAGGTCGCTTTCTGATCCAAGCACTACCTTTTTTGCAAAATTTAGGGTCATTCTGTTCAGCAGCTTCGGCTGTAGCCTTGCCCAAAGTTTCCTATGGGAAATTGATTTGTGGCCATTTTAAAAAAAAGTCACTTTCTGAACCAAGCTCTACCTTTTTGCCAAATTTGGGGTAATTCTATTCAGCAGTTTGGCCTATAGCCTGGAAATGAACATGGGAAAACCGCGTTTTGAGACCCCCCTTTTTTCTCAGTCCCGGCTTGACGAATCACCCCCAAACTTTCAGGAGCTTATCTGGATAGACTTTTTGGGGGGAGAATTTCGCGAAGATTCGTCAAACGATGCCAAAGTTATTAGCAAATCAAAAAATGCTTTTCCTATGGAAACTATGTTCTTCTGACTATAACTACCTACTGGCGACCGCCAGTAGGTCATGTATATATATATATTACCTACTGGCAGTCGCCAGTAGGTAGTTATAGTTAGGACCTAGTTTCCATAGGATATCTGCAACATTCTATTTGGAATAATTTTGGTGCCGGTCGATGAATCTTCGCGAAATTCTCCAAGAAGATGGCCTGTTCCGCTCCTCTCCTTCCCTGAAAGGTTGGGGGTGATTCATCAAGAGGGGCTGAGAAAATAAAGGGGGTCCCAAAACGTGTTTTCCCCATGCAATTTTCCATAGGGACATTTAGACACGGCTACAGCCCGGCTACAGCTACAGCAGGATGCGGGGAGCCAGCAGGGACTGTGGGGGTATTGGGGACCCCCCGGTCCCCAATGAGAGGGCAGGCCCCAGGGATGGGGCCCCCGGGGCCATAAGTTGCCCAGGAGGGGGGCCCCCCTCCACCATTAAAGAAAATAAAAAAATTAAAAAAGATTGACAGGCCCCGGGGGATGGGGTCCCCGGGGCCCGGAATTGGCCATGGGAGGGGGGACACGCTGTCATGGAATCGCCACGCTCTTCGGGATCCGGGTGATGCTCAAAGGGTCCACCTCCAGACCTCCCCAAGCTCGACTCACAAATTTACTCCGAGCCTAGAGGTGGTCTGGCGAGGGAAAAATTAATAGGTCAGGTAGGTGCGACCTGGAAAGGATCAACCTGAAAGATAAAGGAAGATCACGTTACGATCACTCTAGGGCACCTCACTGGATATAAAATTCTTTCGAAGAAACGATCGTACCTTACTATGAACACCGGGGCGGACCAACCTAAGCGATCACCTGATGCTCTTGTCTTGTATGCAGCTCCCTGGTTGCTACCTATAACACACAAGCAGAAGTTATTCCCTTCCTGCCTCCCCGTCTCTCCTTTTCCTGACTCTGGCCACCCCTCCTCCTGTACGTACCAGAAGTGCGATGCTCGCAGCCGCAAGTAATGGTCAGACCTTGCCACCACAGGTATGGAAGTAAGGGATTCAATGTTCCAAACAACACCACACTTCCTGTTCCATCACAGGGGTGAGTGTTGTATTCACAGTAGTGCACCAGTACCCGAAAGCAATAAACAGAAAAGAAAGTACACAAACAGAATCCAGGAAATCACGAAAAGCGAAAGAGCCCAAACGACCAGCTGCCGGAAACGAATGGAGTCTACAGTAAGTCCGGGCTGCTGCTAACGCCAATGATCAAGCTCCTCCGCTCTTACCTCCCGTGGACCGAAAAAGTACAGTACTCCAGCCACGTGTCTTCGCATTCACAAGCGCGAAGCACCACAGCGTCACAAAGCGTGTCAGCCGACACCCTTACAGCTAGTAAAGATATCCGATGAGAAGTGGGTGTGTCTTCGCGATGTCCGGCTCCTGCGAAGCACCACACCACCACTGCTGGAGAGAAACCACGTTCCCCTCAAGCCTCCGAAAAACCAACAGGTTCGTCACTGACCCAGCCGGGTCCCGCAAACAGATGTCCGTGTCTTCGCGAGAACACTCGGCGAAGCACCACGGAGAACTCCAGAGCCTAACGGGCAGCCGCCCGCCGGAATTTCTCCCCGGTACGGAATCCGATACAACCCGACTTCCGGGTTTCGTCCACCTAAATAGTTCCCTCCTTCAGGTCACCGGGACTTCTGGGACCTGTAGTTCCTCCGCGCTCGGTAGGCGCCAGGGATCGGAGCTCAGTTCCTGACACACGCAGCCCCCTTCCAGAAAAATAAAAATAAAATTAAGAATTGGGGTGAGGCCCTGGGGGATGGGGTCCCCAGGGCCAAAAAAAGAAAAAGAAGGGCGGCTACACAGCCCCCTTCTTAAAAAATAAATAAATAAAATAAAAAAATGGATGCGGAGGAGGCCACACCCCCTCATTGCACCACTCTGTAAACGAGCCTCCTGGCACGTTTGCAGAGGGGAAACTAAGTTCCCTTGAATACTGGAGGTCCCTGGGGGCCAAGTAGCCCACCAGGAACCTCCAGTATGCACCAGGGGGCTGCATTGCAGAGAGGTGTAATGAGGCCACGCCCCTTTTTACACCTCTCTGCAACGCAGCCCCTGGCGCATAGTGGAGGTTCCAGGTTGGCTAGTAGGCCCCCAGGGATGCCCAGTATTCAAGAAGAATTACTTCCACCAGGGGGCGCGTTTGCAGAGTAGTGCAGGGAGGGGGCGGGCCTTTGAGGTGACGGATTTCACCGCTCTGCAAACACGCCCCTGGCGCGTTTGCAATGGGGAAACAAATTCCCCTTGAATACTGGGGGTCCCAGGAACCCCCAGTATGAGCCAGGGGGCTACGTTGCAGAGAGGTGTAATGAGGCCACGCCCCTTTTTACACCTCTCTGCAACGCAGCCCCCTTATTGGAGGTACCTAGTCAGCTAGTTTAACCTTAGGATTAAAGGGGACTTAATCTCTCAAATTAGAACGGTGACAGGGTGCGTTTACACAGTGGTGAAGCGAGGGGACGGGCCTGACGTGATGTGTGCAAACACACCCTGTGGTGCGTTTTAAGTTGGGGAAAAAATTCAACTTCAAACCTGAAGGACCACGGGGCCAAATAGCCCAACAGGTATCTCCAGTATGCGTCAGGGAGCTGCGTTGCAGACAGGTGTTCAGAGGCCATGCCCCTTTTTACACCTCTCTGCAATGCAGCTCTGTGGTGCTTATTGGAGGTACCTAGTCGGCTAGTTTAACCTTAGGATTGAAGGGGACTTAATCTCTCAACTTAGAACGGTGACAGGGCGCGTTTACACAGTGGTGAAGCGAGGGGACGGGCCTGACGTGATGTGTGCAAACACGCCCTGTGGCGCGTTTTAAGTTGGGGAAAAAATTCAACTTCAAACCTGAGGGACCACGGGGGCCAAGTAGTTCACCGGGTGCTTCCAGGAAGCGCCACTGCGCTGAGTTGCAGAAAGGTGGTGCATGCAGTGCCCCTTTTTACATCTCTCTGCTACGCAGCTCTGTATCGCTTACTGGATGTAGTACAAATTCCGGTTTACTCACCTGTTATCAGGAGAGACCTCAGTGCTGCATCTTTGAGCCCAGTACTGATCCTCAAAAGTAATTCTAACCATACTTACCAGTAACTTGAATTTCGTTCCATAGGCTAACATTGACTGGTTTCACTTGGAAATTCTTCTAAGTGTGGAGTTTTGGAACTTTAAAATATTCACCTAAAATCATCCGAACAATGAATTCCGATTTACTCACCTGTTTTCAGGAGAGAGCCCAGTGCTGCATCTTTTAGCCCAGCAATGACCTTGAAAAGTAATTCTAACCATGCTAACCAGTAACTTGTATTTCCTTCCATTGGAATCCATTGTCTGGTTTTCACCAGAAAAGTTTCTGTCTATTTTCGCAAACTAAAAATATTCCTTAAAAATCGCCTGTATGACTTGAACGCATTCTTTCAACTGTTTACAGGCGATGCACTAGTGCTGGATCCAGGATCTACCACCGAGTAAGAAAAAGTAATGATAACACTACTTACCTGCTAAGTGTATTTACTTCCATAGGGTAACATGGAGTGGTTTTACTTGGAAATTCTTCTAAGTGTGGAGTTTTGGAACTTTAAAAAATTCCTCTAAAATCAGCAGAACTACGAATTCCGATTTACTCACCTGTTATCAGGCGAGACCTCAGTGCTGCATCTTTCAGCCCACTACTGATCCTAAAAAGTAATTCTAAACGTACTTACAGTAACTTGAATTTCCTTCCATAGGCTAACATTGACTGGTTTCACTTGGAAATTCTTTTAAGTGTGGAGTTTTGGAACTTTAAAAAATTCCTCTAAAATCAGCCGAACTACGAATTCTAATTTACTCACCTGTTCTCAGGAGAGATCTCAGTGCTGTATCTTTCAGCCCACTACTGATCCTGACAAGTAATTCTAACCATACTTACAGTAACTTGAATTTCCTTCCATAGGCTAACATTGACTGGTTTCACTTGGAAATTCTTCTAAGTGTGGAGTTTTGGAACTTTAAAAAATCCCTCTAAAATCAGCCAAACTACGAATTCCTATTTACTCACCTGTTATCAGGAGAGACCTCAGTGCTGCATCTTTCAGCCCACTACTGATCCTGACAAGTAATTCTAATCGTACTTACAGTAACTTGAATTTCCTTCCAACCTATGGTTTTTTCCTCCCACCAGGAACAAGTGCTGCAGGCCACAACTGATGTTCTGTGAAATATTGCTTACTACTAATGGCAAATATGGACCCAACGCGTTGCGGTTCATAAACTGGAGCCCTGCTTATGGATTGGCTGGATTACTCAAAACGATTTTTAAAGGGAAAGTGCACATGTGATACAAGAAGTGAAAAACATAGAAAAACTATTACATATATTCTTTTCTTCATATATGAGTTTGTACACAGAGGCTTCCCACCCTTGATATATTAATAATTACAATATGTGTATGTCCAAGAATCAATGCTTGATTGGTGCTACAAACAATTTTTGTAAGTATTAATGAATACGTATTTCAGTTATGATCAGCATTTACACAAGAGAAAAATATTTTTACATATCAACTGAAATAGTATCATTTCTCCAAATTAAGTGTGTGTCAACATAGATAGTATACCTCCTGCTATATTATATTATATATTAATAAATCATATCTAATTTTTGGTACAAAGCAATCTCGATTCTTGCCATGGGTTTCATAGATTAAAGCCCTATTGGGGCAAAAACTCATTTTCCCAATCGGGGGAGAAACATCTTAGTAATAGAATAATCAATATTAAAGTTGGATAGGTGAAATTAAACAAACAGTAAAATATACAAAGGAAATATATATTTTTTTAAATACAGTGAATCAAATTCAAAACAAAACGAAATTCTTTCCAACAATTACTTGGGGGCTCATCAGAAGGGGCAAATACTGAGAGTAGACATTCTGTTTATATCTCTAAGTGTACGTCTAAGTCTTCATTTATATTTAACCCTCTTGGTTCACCATTTCTAAGTTGATAATGTATTCACATTTCAGCCTACATAGTCTTAGACACTGATCACCCTCTCTCTGATGTTTCTTTACACTGTCTACACTGAAGTACGTAATTAGAGTCCAGTCACTCTTTTGCATCTCTTGGAGGTGTCCAGCCATTGGGTATTTGGGATCATTATTCATAATGGCTCTCCTGTGTTCTAAGATCCATTTATCACTTGAAAATGTGTACTGCCAATGTATCTTTTTGGGCACCTACACTCCATACAGTATATTATGTGGTCTGTTTACATGAGATGTATTTCCTAATTTCAGAAGGTTTCCCCCAAAATGGGACTGAATTTGTGGTTTTATTCAAGCTGTTCATGAAAGCTTTGCATTAAGAACATTAAAAGAAACCCTCAAGGTCCCTCCCAAACCATGTTTGCTGTATCCCAGTGATAGAGCGCGCAGGTCACCCGACTATAATTTTACCATATGCACACTTGGGCCCATAAATTCAATTCACCATATTTATTAATCAGGCAACCTACACACAACTACCAGTAACCCTGTTCCTTCCTATTTATTACCAATGTACCCGACTTACCATTCCTTGTCACGGGTACCTATGATCACAATGGATCAGGGAGCTAGCTGTAAAAGATAAGCAGTCACAAAATACATTAACATTTATAATATTTGCACTCTTTGTAATAACCACAGACTCAGGAAGTTTTGAAAACCTTTATCTAGTCTTCATCAAACGTGGAAAGCATGGAACTTACAGTGAGCAAGCTATCAATAACCAAGATCATAAAAATAGTGTAACTATGCAAGAACAAGATTAGGCCAACCATCTAGAACTATAAAGGGAAGGTAAGAACAGGGAACATGCTAATAAGGTTCTTTCAGGAATCAGACTTTATATGGAGTAACTAAAGGACGGGAGAGACAAGGAACATGCTAGAATGTAACTTTAATCAGTCAATAGAAAATTCGAAGATACCATGTAGCTATAGGGAAAGAGAAAAAATAGAACATGCTAATAATTCATTATAACCATTTTAAAATCGTCTAAAGGAAAGGAACATCTATATTTCATGAACTGTATGTAAGAATGTACTTATAGGATGTGGAAAAATGGAACATGCTTGTATAACAACTAAAATGTAGGACTTTATCATTGGTCAGCACAGGGAGGGTAAGAAAAGGAACAATATGCAAATACGATTTTATTAAAAGCAAGGATGATAGAAAATGCGAAATGGGTTCCCTCAGATTCATATTTACCTAGAATAGTGTGGAGACCAACCCTGGCCACGGGTCAGTTAAGGACAGTAGGAACCCAAAGTAGGACAGTCGCCAGTAGGCCCGCAGGTGCAGAATGGAAACCCAGGACAGGAAAACCAGATTAGGATCAGGACAGGACCATCAAGGTAAGACCAGCACCCGCAGTTCAGTTGCAACGCCTGCGCTACACCCTCTCTGCAGCTATCAGTCAAAACCCCGATTGGGTTCTCGAATTCCCCAGTAAAGTGCTCTGCCAGCACTTAAGGTTCTCAAAACCCCGATTGGGTCTGTGAGACAGTCGGACAGAGTGCTCCGCAGCACCTCTGTTTCTGGATCAGCTATTGAGTGCGTTGGGTCAGTGACAGGTCAGCTATTCGGACAAGTCGGACAATTTCTCTAGCTCAAACTAGGCTAGTTATACTGTTTTCGGGTCAGTGTACCACCCCCAAAATGGTACAAGTGTAAGAATCCCCAATTTCGATTGGACGAAAGAAAGGACAGCTCATCACACCAACTAGGATTTGACTTTCTCAAGCCCTAATTTACATCTTTTGGGACCGCCTATTGAATTTGGGGTTCCCATGACATGCTTTCTACACGAAACAATGATGAATGTAACTTTTATTACAATGTGTTATATTTAGTACAATTCAGCTTCTTCTACTAGGCGAAGGTGCATCTTCGAAGGCACATCTTGGCTGAGACCTCTGGGTTGGCACTCATTCAATGTCATAAAGTTCATCCTCTGGCGAAAGACTGTCATGTGCAGAAAGGCAATTCAACTTGGAGTATTCCTGTCCCTCATGCCCAAGGTTTACGATACATGAAAAGTAAATAGAAACAGTTTTAAAACACAGAAAAAAACAATGCACTGTATACCATGAATCCCTATACTATTCCCATTACTTTATAATAACTATAGCATTAGGATAAATGCACGACAAACAGTATAGCGAAAGCAGCAATACAAGCATCAGGCATGTGAGGACACAAAGCAGCCATCTTAGATCTACTGCGCAAGTGCAAAGATTTCCCACCAGAACTGCGAGTACGTCACATCACATGGGTATGACCGACGCATGCACAGAAGAAATTCCTGCGTAGCAGCAGCCATCTTTAGCAGCAAGCGTATTAGGATTAGTAAACACATAAGCAAGCGTCTCTGGGACACCCCAAATGTCAGAATAAGGGCAAATTAGTAAAACAAACAGGTTGGTTAAGACTATTAGGGTTATTTGAGGTTCATGAGTTCAAGCAAGACGCTTTACTGCGAATTCTTGCTCCATCAATCCCCTCTTTGATGATATTTTATATCATCACAAATTAATAGAACCAGATGCCAACTTTTCACATTTTCCCCAATTCAATCTCTTCAAACATTCGGTTCAGCTTTTTCTCAGTCTCTTTATTAGGGTGAGAGTTTTTCACCCTTTTATAAATCTGATTATTTAGTTCTTCTAATTCAAGCTCATCAACATTTCGTTTCACACCTCTCTTATTCACAGTGTATTTATTTTGGTGTTTACGACATTTACAGCAAATTACTATTATAAACATTACTAACCCTATTCCCGCAATTGGCATCAGTACTTTACTCAAAAGACTCTTACCTAAGTTGGAAAACCAATGACCTACAGCAGAGAGACCATCAGTATGTCTCTTCCAGGCACTGTCAACCTCAAGTGGTTTGAGCTCTTTTTCCAAATTAGTAATATTCCTCACATACCCTTTAATTTCCACACTTTTTTCAGGTATGTAAGTGCAACAATGTTGCGCTTTCAGCATTCTGCAGACCCCGCCCTCTTTTGCCAATAATGTATCAAGAGCAAGTCTGTATTGTAAAACCATTGATCTGATCGCAACCATTTCGGTATTGACCATCAGGAAACCTCCAGCAGTGTCAGTTGATAATCGATCAACTACTGTTGACAATTTGCAAATTCTGTGTGTGTTAAGAGTCACTCCCACTGCAGGTATCAATGCACTAAATATATCACCTACTATTTCACCAACACTTTCTCGTTTACTACGTACTAATTCATTCGTTCTTTCAGTGCTTCCAGTGCTTTTCCCCACATGGTATATCTTTGGGAAGACAATACCAAAATAACAACTTCCGTACCAATGGTCGGGCAATTTGAAGTAAGCGTAATAAATTCCAGGAAACACAGACTCTGACCCATCTTTGAAACCCCAACCCCCAATTACCTTGTAATTGTGTTCACATTCACTGGAACCAATGAAGATATTGTTATAATAACTAGTTTTCTCCCTTTTAAGACAAAGTTTCCCTTTCTTTTCGAAATCCAGCAACATGGCAGCATTAGCTCCACCATTTGAGGTGCTATCTATGCTTTCAGCCCATTTTGGAATTTTCTGATTCTTATCCTTTGCTTTCTTTTGGAAACTTTCTCTTCTTTTCTCTACCATATTTAAAAACATTTTCTCTTTTTCGTGTAATGAACAGGTCAAGTTATCTTTGTGTGCGTTATCTATGTCTATTTTACCTACGGTTAGAAAATAATCACTCATGTATTTTGCTACATCTCTAGTTGTATGTACAGGGTTTAGGTTTCTGCGGACAGGAAGTTCAGAAAATGTCACATCAAAATTTGAATAATAATACTGTAAAGGTCCTCTTCTATAAAATAAACTAGTTAGTATACTACAGGAAATTCCATAGGTTAAGGGTAAGTGGTGATACGTCACACCTTCAGCAACTGAAGTAGGTAGCTTCATGCAGACATAACAATCATCTATTTCCATAGCTTCTACATAATGCACTAACAGGTTTGCGAAAACATTTAAATGAGTTATATTCTTGATTTTACTGAAATGTAACCCTTCCTCATCTGGTGCTTCTAAATCTAACTGTGTTTGTTTAAGGCTAAGTGGCTTGTCTAGTGCATCTACTCTTTGTGGTGTATTTCTAGTGTGTGATTCTACAGTGTCTTCAGGTAAGTGATTATTTGGGTACAGGTTCGGGTCTTTACTCATCATAGAAGGAATAGCTATTGTTAGTCCTATCCAAAGTATCAGTACTATTGCATCACTACATAAACATACTTGGCAGCATGTTTTTAAACAACTTCGTCTCGGTCTCCCATTCACAGAAGAATCAGACATTTTGGCTTAAAAGAAGTTCCAACCCCTCTTTGTAACTCTGCACACCTTGCTTACTCCAGCAACTTTTCAGGTTGGTTCTGCCTCTTCACTGGTCTGATCAGTTATCACTTCTTCCTCACTTTCGTCCCTTATTTCCAGATTCCAAAATTCTTCCAGCACAAAGTAAGTCCACTCCGGACTTGGGTACTTGTTATTCAGTTTCTTGATACGAGCACTTCTTCTCTTAGGCTTTGTCACTACTGGGTCAGTTTGACTTGAGACCTCATTTACTTGTTCAGACTCTTTGTTTATTGTCTTTAGTCGCAACCTCAGTCTTTTCACAAATCTGGGTACTGAGTCACCTTTTCTGAGTCTTTTAACTGCCACTGTCTCTTGGCCTTCTTCAAACCCTCTTTTGTTGTCGTTCAGTTGTGGCACATTTGATTCAGGCTCACCTTCTGTATTTTCCCCTAACTGACTAGGTCCAGGTCTTTCCTCAGTTTCTTCTGCCTGGTCCCTAAACTGGCCTTGTTCAGGTGTATGCTGAATTTGGCTTTGATCTGTTTCGATTTCTTCTTCCTGAACACAATTGTCTAATCCTATCTGATCCTGTTCAAGCTTTTCAAACTCTTGATTTTCTTCCGCTTGAACTTTCTCCCTAATCTCTATCTGTCCCTCTCCTTGCTCAGGAGTTTGTGGTGGAGTGTCAATTACCTGTTCTCTCCCTATCTGGTCCTCCTCAGAATCAGATTTGACTTGGATTTCGATGATCTGAGTACCTTCTTCTTCACCTGTCTCGTCCTCACTATCCCACTGTCTATCTAAATAGATTTGTCTTCTGGTTCGTATAGGGTCGATTGTCAGGTCTATTATTGGGACCCAATCATCTTGACTGGAGCTCGGTTGTTCCTCTTCAGCTACTTGAGGACCAATATCTTGGGACCCCTCAGCTGCACAACCTTCAGCCTCAGTTTCTTCAGGTTCAGTCACTCTCTTCGTATGGCTGGCATGGATCCAGCGAGGTACTCCTGCACACTTCACAGCTGTGGTGGTTACCAGGATCACCTGTCGTGGCTTTCCCCACCTCGGTTCAAGGCAACTTTTTCGAGTATGTTTCTTTATTACAACCCAGTTACCTGGATTCAGGTCATGTGCTGGAGTCGCTGGCCTGGCGACGGCGTCTCCCCCAACCTGGTGAGAGATAGAACGCACTTGGTCAGCCAGCTCTTTACAGTATTCTAGTGCCAAATCATCAGATATGCTTATCAGTTTGTATCCTGGCACCCATGCTTGCCACATTGCTCTTCCCATTGGAATCTCGTGGGGACTCAAGCCCGTGTTCCGGTCTGGAATACTTCTGAGTCCCATCAACACAAGAGGCAAAGCATCAGGCCACACAATTGAGTGTATTCACACATCTTTCCCAATCTTGCTTTTATAGTGCCATTCAGTTGTTCCACCACTCCAGAAGCCTCTGGGCGATATGCACAGTGCAGCTTTTGCGTGATTTTGAATGCTTCACAAATTTGCTTAATTATTTCATTCTGGAAATGACTTCCTCTGTCTGATTCAATTGTGACTGGGAATCCGTAACTAGGTATTAGTTCCCTAAGTAATACCTTGGCTACTGTGATGCTGTCATTTCTATGGGCAGGGTAAGCTTCTACCCATTTTGAAAACAGGCAGACAATGACGAGTAGGTATTTCATTCCTCGACAAGGGGGCAAGTGAATAAAGTCTAGTTGTAGTCTAATAAAGGGGCCTTCTGCCTTTCCAATAGTTCCTGGTAATACCACAGTTTTCTTTCCAGGGTTAAATTGTTGGCAAATCAGACACCTCTGGCAGAGTGCTTCTGCTACGTTTCTGAATTTCGAATTGAACCAGGTCCGACAAAACATGCGGATCATCGCGTCCCTGCCTAAATATGTGTCTCCATGTATCAGCCTAGCCATAGGAGCAAGCATACAGTCTGGCAACACAGGCACATCATCAAGATAAACAATGACACCATCTTCATTTCTCCTTTGACAACCAAAGTTTCTCCATCTTTGCTTTTCCTGTGGCTCTGCTGCTTCCTGTAAATCTCTCACTTCCTCCCATGTATTCACTCCCTCTAGCATCAAATGTTGGCAGCTGTTTCCATTTCCCCCAACCTTTATATTGATGGATACTCGGTATCTTGCACAATGTTGGGCTAACTGGTCAGCATATCGATTACCTGCTGTCACTTTGTCATCACCAGATTTGTGAGCAGCACACTTGACCACAGCCAATTCTTTTGGTAACTGGATTGATTCCAGTAAATCTTGTACATATTTTCCATTTCTGATAGGGGTGCCTGAAGAAGTCAGGAACTCCCTTTGCATCCACAACTGGCCA
The DNA here is from genome assembly GCF_964261635.1 of Lissotriton helveticus. Taxonomy (NCBI): domain Eukaryota; kingdom Metazoa; phylum Chordata; class Amphibia; order Caudata; family Salamandridae; genus Lissotriton; species Lissotriton helveticus. Next base: position 720,252,453 of record NC_136071.1, on the reverse strand, counting down.
AAGTCATGCACAACCCCATAACCATACTGGCTATCAGTATATATGGTTATTTTCGAATTCCTCCCAAATTTACAAGCTTTTGTTAATGCAACCAATTCAGCTATTTGTGCAGACTTGACTCCATGTAAATAGGATGCTTCCACGGGACCTCCTAGAGTACACACCGAGTAGGCAGCACTTAGGCCACCTTCCTCATGTCTTAGGCATGAGCCGTCTACAAACAGCTCAAAATCTTCGTTAATTAAAGGATTTTCTTTTATGTCTGGGCGTGGTTTAGTGCTAAACTCAGTCAAGTCAATGCAATCATGTTCAATTTCCTCCCTCACTTCTGCTGCGAAGGAACTAGGCAGCAAGGTAGCTGGGTTCAGAATATTACATCTAGCAATGGTTACGTTTCCTGCACCTACAAGGATTCTCTCATACTTAGTCAGCCGACTAAGTGTGAGGTACTGGGTTTTTGTTCTTGTCAACAAAATTACAACAGAATGTAGAACATATACAGTTACTGGATGTCCCATCACAATGGACTCACTCTGTTCAAGACTCGTGCATGTTGCAGCTACAGCTTTCAAAAATCCAGGTAATCCCTCCGCTACTGGGTCCAATGTGGCAGAAAAATATGCCACTGGATGTCTGGTCAAACCATGAATTTGGGTCAGGACTGAAAGTGCACAATTATCTCATGTGTCACAGAAAAGTGCAAAACCCTTTGAATAGTCAGGCATTCCCAATGCCGGAGCAGTACACAGGCATTCTCTCAATTTTACAAAAGCAGTCATGCTTTCGTCATCCCATTCCACAGGATCTTTTTCTCCTTTCTTTGTCATTTTTATCAATGGTCTTGCTAGGACTGCAGATCCCACAATCCACTGCCTACAGTATCCTACAACTCCTAGAAACATCCTGATTTCTTTCTGGGTGTTTGGCAATTCCATGTAATGAATTATTCTAATTCTTTCTGCGTTATCTTGCCTAATACCTCTCTCTATCTGGTGCCCAGATATTTTACTGAAGAGGTATAGAACTGTAGTTTTTCTGGCGATACTTTATGTCCCAACAAAAGGGTAGACTAGGTCTGAGGGTAGTGTGTCACCATACCAATGACTCTGAAGCGATAGGATGTGTAAGTGTAACAATGTTGTTGGAAATTATTAAACACACACGGCTAGTATCAAGTCCCATCAGACCACCCTGCTGGTGGAATTTGCGTCATATGGGACTTGCTGATCAGAACCTAACCACACTTAGCCATACAGTGCTATAGTGGAAGGGAATGCCAGCGATCCAGCCATGATGTTTATCATGAAGTGGACTATGTGAAGTGCAGTGCTCAAAAAGAAATGTGATAATTTAAAAATGGCTACACTAGCCCAGAGAGAATGTACATGCTGGAGTCAGTGTGTCAATAGTTAAAAACACACCCGGTAGAAAAAATTTTTGAACTACCTTATGGTGTCGTGAAAAATCGGTCGACATGTTTCAGCCTAAGGGGAAATTCCCCAGCTTTCTTCAGGACCTTATGCGATCGCTACTGTCACTACAACCACAAGTGATGACTTTGAACTATGAGTTCTAAATAAGTTTACTAATAGATAAAAAAGATACATATCTACCAGGAACTAGAATGATTGGACGTCCACTGACGGGGAAGAAGCATCTCTTCTTCCTAACAATAAACACAAACATTTTCTGTTATACAACAACATTGAGTAAACGAAACACACCAGCCTGAATACAGAGTCACCGCATAGAAAAACACTTGCATGAATTAATTTACATTCTGCATACATTGGATAAAGCATGATAGCTTAATCACACAGAGGCATTTCCTCACGGTGATACTCACCCAGCCTTGTGTGGGTGAAGACCTCACCTCACCCGGCAACCGCTCGGGAGAATGAGGCCCCGCTCTATAGTGTAGAAAAAAGGACAGAGTAAGTGGAACCTCTACCCTGTCCAAGCCAATTGCTCTACAACAATAACCCAACGAACGTGTGATAGATACCTAACTGTCAGACACAATACCACCCCCATCCACCCCAATGACACCTTATACATTGCACTTGCTACAAGTTGTGTCATGTCACATAAACCAATGCAGACATTCAAGAGTATCACTCAGCTTTATACTGAAGGTTTATGATTTCCTCCACAGAGGAAGCTTTCTTTTGTACTAATTAAAACCCTCTCTGGTAACTTGCCAAAAGGCACTAGTGATAGCCCTACTAGACTGCCCAGATATAGGGGTTCCTACAAGAAGAGAGATTAGATTCCTCTTTCACTATGCAATGCTACCAAAAGCTCCTTTAGGACCTTCTATGCTGGGGAATCTTGTTTACTGTAAAAAAGTGACTCAAAATACTCAGGGTCCAGGAGGACACTCACCTATCCGTCGGTGCCTCTGTAATTTGCGCCGAGCGGAAATGGAGGTGCTCACAGGTCCGATTTGATCCCTTAAATAACCGCCGGGTGAAAATCAACCCGGAACTGGCTAACAGGGCAAGCGTGAAGTGAAACGCTATCCCGCTGCGCATGCGCGCTCAAATCCGCCCCGCCGGCACTGGTTTAGGCAATAAGGCCATTCCCTTCTGTCCGGTGTAATCAAGGCATGTAGGTATGTTAAAGCGCTTAAAGCTTCGAAAACCTCATCCATACGTCAAAAGCCTCGCCAGATAATGTGCTGAGTCCGACGTAGGCTTCCAAGATACCGCGCATGGCAAAACGAGGGAACACTAATCCCTTTGTCATGCGCCCAACGTCCTGCTGTAAGATAGACTTGCCATAGAGATACACCTTGAAGACGTCTCTAGCGTTTGTGCCCAGGTAGGAAAGAACTCTTTGTCCCATGAGTAAAACAGCTATGAGAAAAGACTTGTAATCAATATACAACTGGGAGTAAATGGACGTCTCTGGCGTTTTGCGCCCAAGTAAGAGACATATCCATGTCCTTTAAATCAAGCGGTATGAGAAGTGTTTTTACTCGGAACGTAATATTACCGAGCACTCTAGAGTAGGTGACCGATTGCTTAAATGCTGGTGTCCAATAGGCATCCTAGCCAAATCTTTTCGCACCTAAATATTAGTAGGGAAAGGGCCCTAGATACGTCGGCGGCTCTATATTAAGAGTCAAGACCTTTAAGTCAGAAGACCACTTATTTGATCAAAGGTCACCCCATGTAAGCTGATGATGTTATCATGGGGTATTTTCGTATATCTATGTGAATTAAAAATGTGCAAGTCCGGTGTCACTAGAGGGAGGATGCGGTCAGTCAGACAGAAAAGAAACACACACAATTAAGTTGGGTGAGCTAAAAATGCAAACAAACATGATTGCATTCAGTTAATAGACCCGCAACTAAAAAGTTGCTCTGGATACACAAAAAAACTAATGAGGGTCAAGGGGATATTTAAAGACCTGTCTACTCACTCCCCTGGTAAACTATGGAACAACAAAAGGGTAGACTAGGTCTGAGGGTAGTGTGTCACCATACCAATGACTCTGAAGCGATAGGATGTGTAAGTGTAACAATGTTGTTGGAAATTATTAAACACACACGGCTAGTATCAAGTCCCATCAGACCACCCTGCTGGTGGAATTTGCGTCATATGGGACTTGCTGATCAGAACCTAACCACACTTAGCCATACAGTGCTATAGTGGAAGGGAATGCCAGCGATCCAGCCATGATGTTTATCATGAAGTGGACTATGTGAAGTGCAGTGCTCAAAAAGAAATGTGATAATTTAAAAATGGCTACACTAGCCCAGAGAGAATGTACATGCTGGAGTCAGTGTGTCAATAGTTAAAAACACACCCGGTAGAAAAAATTTTTGAACTACCTTATGGTGTCGTGAAAAATCGGTCGACATGTTTCAGCCTAAGGGGAAATTCCCCAGCTTTCTTCAGGACCTTATGCGATCGCTACTGTCACTACAACCACAAGTGATGACTTTGAACTATGAGTTCTAAATAAGTTTACTAATAGATAAAAAAGATACATATCTACCAGGAACTAGAATGATTGGACGTCCACTGACGGGGAAGAAGCATCTCTTCTTCCTAACAATAAACACAAACATTTTCTGTTATACAACAACATTGAGTAAACGAAACACACCAGCCTGAATACAGAGTCACCGCATAGAAAAACACTTGCATGAATTAATTTACATTCTGCATACATTGGATAAAGCATGATAGCTTAATCACACAGAGGCATTTCCTCACGGTGATACTCACCCAGCCTTGTGTGGGTGAAGACCTCACCTCACCCGGCAACCGCTCGGGAGAATGAGGCCCCGCTCTATAGTGTAGAAAAAAGGACAGAGTAAGTGGAACCTCTACCCTGTCCAAGCCAATTGCTCTACAACAATAACCCAACGAACGTGTGATAGATACCTCACTGTCAGACACAATACCACCCCCATCCACCCCAATGACACCTTATACATTGCACTTGCTACAAGTTGTGTCATGTCACATAAACCAATGCAGACATTCAAGAGTATCACTCAGCTTTATACTGAAGGTTTATGATTTCCTCCACAGAGGAAGCTTTCTTTTGTACTAATTAAAACCCTCTCTGGTAACTTGCCAAAAGGCACTAGTGATAGCCCTACTAGACTGCCCAGATATAGGGGTTCCTACAAGAAGAGAGATTAGATTCCTCTTTCACTATGCAATGCTACCAAAAGCTCCTTTAGGACCTTCTATGCTGGGGAATCTTGTTTACTGTAAAAAAGTGACTCAAAATACTCAGGGTCCAGGAGGACACTCACCTATCCGTCGGTGCCTCTGTAATTTGCGCCGAGCGGAAATGGAGGTGCTCACAGGTCCGATTTGATCCCTTAAATAACCGCCGGGTGAAAATCAACCCGGAACTGGCTAACAGGGCAAGCGTGAAGTGAAACGCTATCCCGCTGCGCATGCGCGCTCAAATCCGCCCCGCCGGCACTGGTTTAGGCAATAAGGCCATTCCCTTCTGTCCGGTGTAATCAAGGCATGTAGGTATGTTAAAGCGCTTAAAGCTTCGAAAACCTCATCCATACGTCAAAAGCCTCGCCAGATAATGTGCTGAGTCCGACGTAGGCTTCCAAGATACCGCGCATGGCAAAACGAGGGAACACTAATCCCTTTGTCATGCGCCCAACGTCCTGCTGTAAGATAGACTTGCCATAGAGATACACCTTGAAGACGTCTCTAGCGTTTGTGCCCAGGTAGGAAAGAACTCTTTGTCCCATGAGTAAAACAGCTATGAGAAAAGACTTGTAATCAATATACAACTGGGAGTAAATGGACGTCTCTGGCGTTTTGCGCCCAAGTAAGAGACATATCCATGTCCTTTAAATCAAGCGGTATGAGAAGTGTTTTTACTCGGAACGTAATATTACCGAGCACTCTAGAGTAGGTGACCGATTGCTTAAATGCTGGTGTCCAATAGGCATCCTAGCCAAATCTTTTCGCACCTAAATATTAGTAGGGAAAGGGCCCTAGATACGTCGGCGGCTCTATATTAAGAGTCAAGACCTTTAAGTCAGAAGACCACTTATTTGATCAAAGGTCACCCCGTGTAAGCTGATGATGTTATCATGGGGTATTTTCGTATATCTATGTGAATTAAAAATGTGCAAGTCCGGTGTCACTAGAGGGAGGATGCGGTCAGTCAGACAGAAAAGAAACACACACAATTAAGTTGGGTGAGCTAAAAATGCAAACAAACATGATTGCATTCAGTTAATAGACCCGCAACTAAAAAGTTGCTCTGGATACACAAAAAAACTAATGAGGGTCAAGGGGATATTTAAAGACCTGTCTACTCACTCCCCTGGTAAACTATGGAACAACAAAAGGGTAGACTAGGTCTGAGGGTAGTGTGTCACCATACCAATGACTCTGAAGCGATAGGATGTGTAAGTGTAACAATGTTGTTGGAAATTATTAAACACACACGGCTAGTATCAAGTCCCATCAGACCACCCTGCTGGTGGAATTTGCGTCATATGGGACTTGCTGATCAGAACCTAACCACACTTAGCCATACAGTGCTATAGTGGAAGGGAATGCCAGCGATCCAGCCATGATGTTTATCATGAAGTGGACTATGTGAAGTGCAGTGCTCAAAAAGAAATGTGATAATTTAAAAATGGCTACACTAGCCCAGAGAGAATGTACATGCTGGAGTCAGTGTGTCAATAGTTAAAAACACACCCGGTAGAAAAAATTTTTGAACTACCTTATGGTGTCGTGAAAAATCGGTCGACATGTTTCAGCCTAAGGGGAAATTCCCCAGCTTTCTTCAGGACCTTATGCGATCGCTACTGTCACTACAACCACAAGTGATGACTTTGAACTATGAGTTCTAAATAAGTTTACTAATAGATAAAAAAGATACATATCTACCAGGAACTAGAATGATTGGACGTCCACTGACGGGGAAGAAGCATCTCTTCTTCCTAACAATAAACACAAACATTTTCTGTTATACAACAACATTGAGTAAACGAAACACACCAGCCTGAATACAGAGTCACCGCATAGAAAAACACTTGCATGAATTAATTTACATTCTGCATACATTGGATAAAGCATGATAGCTTAATCACACAGAGGCATTTCCTCACGGTGATACTCACCCAGCCTTGTGTGGGTGAAGACCTCACCTCACCCGGCAACCGCTCGGGAGAATGAGGCCCCGCTCTATAGTGTAGAAAAAAGGACAGAGTAAGTGGAACCTCTACCCTGTCCAAGCCAATTGCTCTACAACAATAACCCAACGAACGTGTGATAGATACCTCACTGTCAGACACAATACCACCCCCATCCACCCCAATGACACCTTATACATTGCACTTGCTACAAGTTGTGTCATGTCACATAAACCAATGCAGACATTCAAGAGTATCACTCAGCTTTATACTGAAGGTTTATGATTTCCTCCACAGAGGAAGCTTTCTTTTGTACTAATTAAAACCCTCTCTGGTAACTTGCCAAAAGGCACTAGTGATAGCCCTACTAGACTGCCCAGATATAGGGGTTCCTACAAGAAGAGAGATTAGATTCCTCTTTCACTATGCAATGCTACCAAAAGCTCCTTTAGGACCTTCTATGCTGGGGAATCTTGTTTACTGTAAAAAAGTGACTCAAAATACTCAGGGTCCAGGAGGACACTCACCTATCCGTCGGTGCCTCTGTAATTTGCGCCGAGCGGAAATGGAGGTGCTCACAGGTCCGATTTGATCCCTTAAATAACCGCCGGGTGAAAATCAACCCGGAACTGGCTAACAGGGCAAGCGTGAAGTGAAACGCTATCCCGCTGCGCATGCGCGCTCAAATCCGCCCCGCCGGCACTGGTTTAGGCAATAAGGCCATTCCCTTCTGTCCGGTGTAATCAAGGCATGTAGGTATGTTAAAGCGCTTAAAGCTTCGAAAACCTCATCCATACGTCAAAAGCCTCGCCAGATAATGTGCTGAGTCCGACGTAGGCTTCCAAGATACCGCGCATGGCAAAACAAGGGAACACTAATCCCTTTGTCATGCGCCCAACGTCCTGCTGTAAGATAGACTTGCCATAGAGATACACCTTGAAGACGTCTCTAGCGTTTGTGCCCAGGTAGGAAAGAACTCTTTGTCCCATGAGTAAAACAGCTATGAGAAAAGACTTGTAATCAATATACAACTGGGAGTAAATGGACGTCTCTGGCGTTTTGCGCCCAAGTAAGAGACATATCCATGTCCTTTAAATCAAGCGGTATGAGAAGTGTTTTTACTCGGAACGTAATATTACCGAGCACTCTAGAGTAGGTGACCGATTGCTTAAATGCTGGTGTCCAATAGGCATCCTAGCCAAATCTTTTCGCACCTAAATATTAGTAGGGAAAGGGCCCTAGATACGTCGGCGGCTCTATATTAAGAGTCAAGACCTTTAAGTCAGAAGACCACTTATTTGATCAAAGGTCACCCCGTGTAAGCTGATGATGTTATCATGGGGTATTTTCGTATATCTATGTGAATTAAAAATGTGCAAGTCCGGTGTCACTAGAGGGAGGATGCGGTCAGTCAGACAGAAAAGAAACACACACAATTAAGTTGGGTGAGCTAAAAATGCAAACAAACATGATTGCATTCAGTTAATAGACCCGCAACTAAAAAGTTGCTCTGGATACACAAAAAAACTAATGAGGGTCAAGGGGATATTTAAAGACCTGTCTACTCACTCCCCTGGTAAACTATGGAACAACAAAAGGGTAGACTAGGTCTGAGGGTAGTGTGTCACCATACCAATGACTCTGAAGCGATAGGATGTGTAAGTGTAACAATGTTGTTGGAAATTATTAAACACACACGGCTAGTATCAAGTCCCATCAGACCACCCTGCTGGTGGAATTTGCGTCATATGGGACTTGCTGATCAGAACCTAACCACACTTAGCCATACAGTGCTATAGTGGAAGGGAATGCCAGCGATCCAGCCATGATGTTTATCATGAAGTGGACTATGTGAAGTGCAGTGCTCAAAAAGAAATGTGATAATTTAAAAATGGCTACACTAGCCCAGAGAGAATGTACATGCTGGAGTCAGTGTGTCAATAGTTAAAAACACACCCGGTAGAAAACATTTTTGAACTACCTTATGGTGTCGTGAAAAATCGGTCGACATGTTTCAGCCTAAGGGGAAATTCCCCAGCTTTCTTCAGGACCTTATGCGATCGCTACTGTCACTACAACCACAAGTGATGACTTTGAACTATGAGTTCTAAATAAGTTTACTAATAGATAAAAAAGATACATATCTACCAGGAACTAGAATGATTGGACGTCCACTGACGGGGAAGAAGCATCTCTTCTTCCTAACAATAAACACAAACATTTTCTGTTATACAACAACATTGAGTAAACGAAACACACCAGCCTGAATACAGAGTCACCGCATAGAAAAACACTTGCATGAATTAATTTACATTCTGCATACATTGGATAAAGCATGATAGCTTAATCACACAGAGGCATTTCCTCACGGTGATACTCACCCAGCCTTGTGTGGGTGAAGACCTCACCTCACCCGGCAACCGCTCGGGAGAATGAGGCCCCGCTCTATAGTGTAGAAAAAAGGACAGAGTAAGTGGAACCTCTACCCTGTCCAAGCCAATTGCTCTACAACAATAACCCAACGAACGTGTGATAGATACCTCACTGTCAGACACAATACCACCCCCATCCACCCCAATGACACCTTATACATTGCACTTGCTACAAGTTGTGTCATGTCACATAAACCAATGCAGACATTCAAGAGTATCACTCAGCTTTATACTGAAGGTTTATGATTTCCTCCACAGAGGAAGCTTTCTTTTGTACTAATTAAAACCCTCTCTGGTAACTTGCCAAAAGGCACTAGTGATAGCCCTACTAGACTGCCCAGATATAGGGGTTCCTACAAGAAGAGAGATTAGATTCCTCTTTCACTATGCAATGCTACCAAAAGCTCCTTTAGGACCTTCTATGCTGGGGAATCTTGTTTACTGTAAAAAAGTGACTCAAAATACTCAGGGTCCAGGAGGACACTCACCTATCCGTCGGTGCCTCTGTAATTTGCGCCGAGCGGAAATGGAGGTGCTCACAGGTCCGATTTGATCCCTTAAATAACCGCCGGGTGAAAATCTGGCTAACAGGGCAAGCGTGAAGTGAAACGCTATCCCGCTGCGCATGCGCGCTCAAATCCGCCCCGCCGGCACTGGTTTAGGCAATAAGGCCATTCCCTTCTGTCCGGTGTAATCAAGGCATGTAGGTATGTTAAAGCGCTTAAAGCTTCGAAAACCTCATCCATACGTCAAAAGCCTCGCCAGATAATGTGCTGAGTCCGACGTAGGCTTCCAAGATACCGCGCATGGCAAAACGAGGGAACACTAATCCCTTTGTCATGCGCCCAACGTCCTGCTGTAAGATAGACTTGCCATAGAGATACACCTTGAAGACGTCTCTAGCGTTTGTGCCCAGGTAGGAAAGAACTCTTTGTCCCATGAGTAAAACAGCTATGAGAAAAGACTTGTAATCAATATACAACTGGGAGTAAATGGACGTCTCTGGCGTTTTGCGCCCAAGTAAGAGACATATCCATGTCCTTTAAATCAAGCGGTATGAGAAGTGTTTTTACTCGGAACGTAATATTACCGAGCACTCTAGAGTAGGTGACCGATTGCTTAAATGCTGGTGTCCAATAGGCATCCTAGCCAAATCTTTTCGCACCTAAATATTAGTAGGGAAAGGGCCCTAGATACGTCGGCGGCTCTATATTAAGAGTCAAGACCTTTAAGGCACTTCACATAGTCCACTTCATGATAAACATCATGGCTGGATCGCTGGCATTCCCTTCCACTATAGCACTGTATGGCTAAGTGTGGTTAGGTTCTGATCAGCAAGTCCCATATGACGCAAATTCCACCAGCAGGGTGGTCTGATGGGACTTGATACTAGCCGTGTGTGTTTAATAATTTCCAACAACATTGTTACACTTACACATCCTATCGCTTCAGAGTCATTGGTATGGTGACACACTACCCTCAGACCTAGTCTACCCTTTTGTTGTTCCATAGTTTACCAGGGGAGTGAGTAGACAGGTCTTTAAATATCCCCTTGACCCTCATTAGTTTTTTTGTGTATCCAGAGCAACTTTTTAGTTGCGGGTCTATTAACTGAATGCAATCATGTTTGTTTGCATTTTTAGCTCACCCAACTTAATTGTGTGTGTTTCTTTTCTGTCTGACTGACCGCATCCTCCCTCTAGTGACACCGGACTTGCACATTTTTAATTCACATAGATATACGAAAATACCCCATGATAACATCATCAGCTTACACGGGGTGACCTTTGATCAAATAAGTGGTCTTCTGACTTAAAGGTCTTGACTCTTAATATAGAGCCGCCGACGTATCTAGGGCCCTTTCCCTACTAATATTTAGGTGCGAAAAGATTTGGCTAGGATGCCTATTGGACACCAGCATTTAAGCAATCGGTCACCTACTCTAGAGTGCTCGGTAATATTACGTTCCGAGTAAAAACACTTCTCATACCGCTTGATTTAAAGGACATGGATATGTCTCTTACTTGGGCGCAAAACGCCAGAGACGTCCATTTACTCCCAGTTGTATATTGATTACAAGTCTTTTCTCATAGCTGTTTTACTCATGGGACAAAGAGTTCTTTCCTACCTGGGCACAAACGCTAGAGACGTCTTCAAGGTGTATCTCTATGGCAAGTCTATCTTACAGCAGGACGTTGGGCGCATGACAAAGGGATTAGTGTTCCCTCGTTTTGCCATGCGCGGTATCTTGGAAGCCTACGTCGGACTCAGCACATTATCTGGCGAGGCTTTTGACGTATGGATGAGGTTTTCGAAGCTTTAAGCGCTTTAACATACCTACATGCCTTGATTACACCGGACAGAAGGGAATGGCCTTATTGCCTAAACCAGTGCCGGCGGGGCGGATTTGAGCGCGCATGCGCAGCGGGATAGCGTTTCACTTCACGCTTGCCCTGTTAGCCAGTTCCGGGTTGATTTTCACCCGGCGGTTATTTAAGGGATCAAATCGGACCTGTGAGCACCTCCATTTCCGCTCGGCGCAAATTACAGAGGCACCGACGGATAGGTGAGTGTCCTCCTGGACCCTGAGTATTTTGAGTCACTTTTTTACAGTAAACAAGATTCCCCAGCATAGAAGGTCCTCAAGGAGCTTTTGGTAGCATTGCATAGTGAAAGAGGAATCTAATCTCTCTTCTTGTAGGAACCCCTATATCTGGGCAGTCTAGTAGGGCTATCACTAGTGCCTTTTGGCAAGTTACCAGAGAGGGTTTTAATTAGTACAAAAGAAAGCTTCCTCTGTGGAGGAAATCATAAACCTTCAGTATAAAGCTGAGTGATACTCTTGAATGTCTGCATTGGTTTATGTGACATGACACAACTTGTAGCAAGTGCAATGTATAAGGTGTCATTGGGGTGGATGGGGGTGGTATTGTGTCTGACAGTGAGGTATCTATCACACGTTCGTTGGGTTATTGTTGTAGAGCAATTGGCTTGGACAGGGTAGAGGTTCCACTTACTCTGTCCTTTTTTCTACACTATAGAGCGGGGCCTCATTCTCCCGAGCGGTTGCCGGGTGAGGTGAGGTCTTCACCCACACAAGGCTGGGTGAGTATCACCGTGAGGAAATGCCTCTGTGTGATTAAGCTATCATGCTTTATCCAATGTATGCAGAATGTAAATTAATTCATGCAAGTGTTTTTCTATGCGGTGACTCTGTATTCAGGCTGGTGTGTTTCGTTTACTCAATGTTGTTGTATAACAGAAAATGTTTGTGTTTATTGTTAGGAAGAAGAGATGCTTCTTCCCCGTCAGTGGACGTCCAATCATTCTAGTTCCTGGTAGATATGTATCTTTTTTATCTATTAGTAAACTTATTTAGAACTCATAGTTCAAAGTCATCACTTGTGGTTGTAGTGACAGTAGCGATCGCATAAGGTCCTGAAGAAAGCTGGGGAATTTCCCCTTAGGCTGAAACATGTCGACCGATTTTTCACGACACCATAAGGTAGTTCAAAATTTTTTTCTACCGGGTGTGTTTTTAACTATTGACACACTGACTCCAGCATGTACATTCTCTCTGGGCTAGTGTAGCCATTTTTAAATTATCACATTTCTTTTTGAGCACTGCACTTCACATAGTCCACTTCATGATAATCATCATGGCTGGATCGCTGGCATTCCCTTCCACTATAGCACTGTATGGCTAAGTGTGGTTAGGTTCTGATCAGCAAGTCCCATATGACGCAAATTCCACCAGCAGGGTGGTCTGATGGGACTTGATACTAGCCGTGTGTGTTTAATAATTTCCAACAACATTGTTACACTTACACATCCTATCGCTTCAGAGTCATTGGTATGGTGACACACTACCCTCAGACCTAGTCTACCCTTTTGTTGTTCCATAGTTTACCAGGGGAGTGAGTAGACAGGTCTTTAAATATCCCCTTGACCCTCATTAGTTTTTTTGGATACTTTATGTCCACCTTCACCTAAATGGTTCAGTAAAGCAATGGTGTCAGTAACACAGTCTTTTCTGCTCTTAGACGCCACCAAGAGGTCATCTATATATTGCACCAGGACTGATTTTCCCGGCAATACCAAAGTTTCAAGACACTTTTTCAGAATCTGATTAAAAATCGAAGGGCTTTCCGTGTACCCTTGAGGGACACGATTCCAGACGTAGACATGGCTGTTGAATTTAAATGAGAAAAGAAATTTGCTGTCTGGATGCAATGGAATTGAAAAGAATGCATGACATAAGTCAATGACGGTAAACCATCCAGCATTCCATGGTATTTGGTATAGGATCACTGCAGGGTTTGGCACAACAGGACAGCAAGGAACTACGATTTTATTTACCTTGTGCAGGTCCTGTACTACCCTGTACTTACCACTAGGTTTCTTGATGCCAATTATTGGTGAGTTACAAGGACCGCTCAGCACTTCTTGTAAAATACCTGCTTCTAGCAATCTTTTTATTTCAAAAGCAACTCCTGCTTTCACTTCTGCACTAATTTTGTACTGCTTGGTGTTTGGGTAGACTGCATCTTCTTTTAGGGCTATTTTAATTGGGTCAACATTTGCCATTAATCCTACATCTTTTCCAGTAAAATCCCATACTTCCGGTTTCACTGTTTCTTGGAGTTCTTCAGGTAAGTCCTGTATTGTCAGTCTTTTAATTTCTGAGTCGGGTCTTGCTAACATTAATTTGTAAATTGCATCTTCATCTGGGGTCTGAATTTCAACGCCATTTGGAGTGCAAAAGATAGTGCAATTCATTTTATCAACAAATCTCGTCCTAGCAGGTTTACAGGACTGGAATCACACACAACAAATCTATGTATTTCTTTAAAATTCCCAATTTTAATCTCCATAGGTTCTCTAACTGGGGTACTAATTAGCTGATTAGAAACGCCCACTACTTGGATCGCTTCTCCCGAGAGGGGTAGGTTTGGAACGTCTGCTGTCACAGTAGAACAGGTAGCACCAGTGTCCAACAGGAAGGTGACATCATTTCCTTCAACCTTTCCTTCAATGTATGGCCCTGACTGGTCCACCGGTAAGGAGGCGCCAAGCACGCACTCCTCGTCCTCCCCCCTCAGGCACCGTCAGTAGGTGTCATCACAAAGAAATGTGTCATTTAACAGAAATTGTGAAGTTGCTGCATTTCTATCCTCCCTTCCTTCCCAACCATCAGTGTCTTCACTCTGTTGTGCTTTGCTTCTGTGATTTGGCCTAGGTGCACAAGGCAACTGATTCTGTTTTACCTGCTGCTGGGTCTTCCGTGGTGTTTCATTCTGCGTCTGTGGATTCAAATCATTAATTTGCACATTACCATTCTGCACAGCCTTACATTCGTCTCTCCAGTGTCCAATCTTTCCGCACCCGTGACAGGGGAACTTCTTCCTTGCCTCTTCTCTGCTCATTTTTACTCTGGGCTTTCCCCCACCCCCGGGGCCTTGACTCTGATTATTAGCCGTTTTGCTTAATTGCTGTTCCTGGTGCTCTGCTAACTTTACCTGTGCCCACATGACTTTTTCCTTTAACTCTTTCCGTTTATCTGCCAGCTCATCCTCGCAATATTTAGCATACTTCAGGACTTCATCAATTGGTTTTGCTTGCCAGCAGATTTTATTATCTTTGATCCACTGTGAGATCTCAGGCCTTAACCGTAACACAAATCGATAAATAAAGTGGGTCATGTCTTTCATTTCAATGTTGTCAGGACCACTGTAAGTCTTGAACACTTGTAACAGTCGTTCATAATAAGAATGCACGGTTTCATCTCTATTCTGGGTAGTTCTGTCTATTCGGGTCCAATCAGATTCTTTCGCAGGCACCTTTCTTTTCAGATACAACATTACCTGATCGTACTTCCTCATCACATCCCCTGAAGGAGCCCCTGTCTTCGGGTCCCTCGGGAATTCCTCACTAGGCCAATCAACAGCAATTTTACATTCAGTCCATAAATCTACAGGAACTACAATGTCGAAGAAACCATCTAGATCTTTCAGGAGGCATTTCTGAACTTTCACAAATCTCTCGACCTGTCTGTACCAGTCTACAGGTTTTTCTCGCATTTTGGGAAGTCATTTGTAAAGGACACAATATCATGTTGGGACCATGGAACATGTACAAATCCTCCACCTGGCACTTCTCGCATAGGATATAATTTTTCTACTTTTTCTGCTTCTTTTAAATCATATTCGGATGTAATTTGCTTTGATCTACTATCTTCTTTTTTCTTGGCCCACCTGGCCTTCCACTTCTCTAAATCTCCCCATTTTTGCAACAGGTTTAGCAATTCTCTGATCTGTACCTTTTTCCCTGACACATTCATGTTCTCCAAATCTTTGTCTGAGAATTCTGCTCTGTAGGGTTTGTGCAAAACTTTAGATCTGCTAATGTCTATTCCCATACTAGCTGCAGTGTCCATCAATTTCTCATGGTACACTCTGGTATTACGGGTAAGACTCCTGCAAATAAATAGCAACTCTTCTTCAGTCAGGGTGTTTAGTCTGTCCAAACCCACATTCCCAGCTATTAGTTCCTCTAATTCTATTCTCAATTTGTATATATCCAATGGTTTCGGCTGAGGATTTGGTTTCTCTAACTCTCGGGTCCATTTGTCTATTTCTTCAGGAGTCACTACAGTAGCACTTCTAGTACCTGAAGATGACTCAATCTGAACTTCTCTCCTGGTAAATGGAGTGTTCTTTCTCTGTGAACTCCCTTCTGGTTCCCTTATCGGTAAATCTATCAAGGAAATCACAGATTCACTTTCACTTGCCTGATCATCCACTATCAAGGGCTCTTTCCTTGACTGTACTACAGACGGGGTTATAATTGGAGTTTTCGGACTACTGTGCTTATCCCCGTATAGAGGAACAACTGGTCCAATAGTTACTGGGATTGTCAAAGCTTCAGGACTTGTATTTAATTGGGAGATTTTCTGAATTAGTTCTGTTCTTTGCTTAACTAAAGCTTCACGTTCTCTATCCTGCAGTACCTTTTCCATGGAGGTTTCATGTACTATTTGCGGAACTAACGGAGGACTAAAACTCGGGGCAGTCGGATGTGTCATACTCGGTCCCTCACCATAATTAGGTTTCAGAAATGGATTTCCCGTACTCACAGGTCTTGATTCCTCCTGATAAGGAGGTCTCAGGCCTGGATCTCTCATACTCAAAGATCTTGGTCCTCCATTATAAGGTGGTGGATTTTTCATTAACAAATCCTCTAAATAATCATCGTCTGAATCACCACTGGTCATTAAATGCTTTGTTTTCTCTGTCCTTTTCCCTCCCATGGGCTCTTCTACTGTTATTACAGGGTACAGTCCTTATACCATCATGTTTTGTCTCCATTTTTTCATTCTTTTTTCTCGGGTCTCTCTATTTAAAATGTTGTTAACCCTTTGTCATTCCTGGGCTTGTCTCGCTCAAAAGCCTCTATTTCCCATTCTTCTAATGCCTCATATTGCGTTAGTCTGGGTCTGGGATGTAATTCATTCATTCGTGTTCTCAAATTGAACAGAATTCTGCCATTGAATGTACCTTCTAATGGAAAGGCCAAAATTCCATCATCTTTAGTATATTCCACCCAATTTTCCAACCATACGCAAGCATGGTAGCCTCTGTCAAACATTATAAATGATGCGGGAGTATTAGGTGGTGGAATAATAACTCCTTCTCTGGTTTTGATGGGTTTGTCTTTCTTGAAATAGTTCTTTACTTTGTCTACTAAAGTCATCATTCTCTTGCTCCCGTACATTATGCTATATCTTTCTGTTCTCCACTGATTTCTCACAAACCCTTGATATCTAGGATCTAGTCGGGCCTCGGGATGATGCGAATACCACATATACCTTTTCGCAAATGTACTTTTGTTTACACAATCACTTCCAATACAAATGCGTCTTTTATTTTCCTGCAACCAATCAAATGTGTAGTTTAAATAACTTCAACCAATGGGTGCGTGGCGTTTCTCGTGAAACGAGTTCTCACGCTCCTGTGCTCACCCCTCCTTTACAATACTATCTCAGCTACACGCCCGCTGTCTCGACCAATAACAGCGCGGCACTGAGTGACTTCAGAGCAGCTCCGCTACTGACTCCCTCCTTCACAAGGTAAAGAAACTCAATTCTTTATTTAAAGTGCAAGTGCTCTGTTAAATTTACAACGCAAAAACATTCGCCACTGTACTCGAGTGTCTAGAAAGAAAAGATTTGTTTCACTGCAAGTAAATCTCTTCCGTTTTACTTTTCATATACTGCGAGTAGAACCCTACTACCTACTCTTCACACAACCATTAGAGAACCTGCTACTCCTTCGACTCATCCACTCTGGGATATATACTAAGCCAAAAGTTTCACCAGTGAACCCCTTTGCTATCAATCAAGCTCAGACGAACCTGCTACTCCTTCCGTGTGACCCTTACTAGGTGATATCACAATAGAAGTTTTGCCAGCAAACTCTTTGCTATCATTTATTCATACACTTATACAGAAAACCCTAATTAGTGCTTCCAGTTCTGCCCAACCTGCACCAATTTTCCTAGAGCAACTGACCTCACTGCGCGGTGGATTCTCCTCACCACCCCCTATTCTGCCCCCGGGGATTCCAGTCAAAACATATAACAATCACTAACGAATTTTGTTAAAACATCCAAAGTAGCATTTCAACACAATTTAAAACATTTCATAAAATTTCAAAACAAAACAATTTTCATTTGATCGATCGATATTTTAGCAGCAATAAAGTTTTCACATTTAGCAGCAGTTTACCTATCTACCTATCCTCACTAGTCCTACCTACCTTTAACTAGTCCCTAACCATAGCTCTGTTACCAGAAAATTACTGATAGAGCGCGCAGGTCACCCGACTATAATTTTACCATATGCACACTTGGGCCCATAAATTCAATTCACCATATTTATTAATCAGGCAGCCTACACACTACTACCAGTAACCCTGTTCCTTCCTATTTATTACCAATGTACCCGACTTACCAATCCTTGTTACGGGTACCTATGATCACAATGGATCAGGGAGCTAGCTGTTAAAGATAAGCAGTCACAAAATACATCAACATTTATAATATTTGCACTCTTTGTAATAACCACAGACTCAGGATGTTTTGAAAACCTTTATCTAGTCTTCATCAAACGTGGAAAGCATGGAACTTACAGTGAGCAAGCTATCAATAACCAAGATCATAAAAATAGTGTAACTATGCAAGAACAAGACTAGGCCAACCATCTAGAACTGTGAAGGGAAGGTAAGAACAGGGAACATGCTAATAAGGTTCTTTCAGGAATCAAACTTTATATGGAGTAACTAAAGGACGGGAGAGACAAGGAACATGCTAGAATGTAACTTTAATCAGTCTATAGAAAATTCGAAGATACCATGTAGCTATAGGGAAAGAGAAAAAAATAGAACATGCTAATAATTCATTATAACCATTTAAAAATCGTCTAAAGGAAAGGAACATCTATATTTCATGAACTGTATGTAAGAATTACTTATAGGATGTGGAGAAATGGAACATGCTAGTATAACAACTAAAATGTAGGACTTTATCATTGGTCAGCACAGGTAGGGTAAGAAAAGGAACAATATACAAATACGATTTTATTAAAAGAAAGGATTATAGAAAATGCAAAATGGGTTCCCTCAGATTTATATTTACCTAGAACAGTGTGGAGACCAACCCTGGCCACGGGTCAGTTAAGGACAGTAGGAACCCAAAGTAGGACAGTCGCCAGTAGGCCCGCAGGTGCAGAATGGAAACCCAGGACAGGAAAACCAGATTAGGATCAGGACAGGACCATCAAGGTAAGACCAGCACCCGCAATTCAGTTGCAACGCCTGCGCTACACTCTCTCTGCAGCTATCAGTCAAAACCCCGATTGGGTTCTCGAATTCCCCAGTAAAGTGCTCCGCCAGCACTTAAGGTTCTCAAAACCCCATTGGGTCTGTGAGACAGTCGGACAGAGTGTTCCGCAGCACCTCTGTTTCTGGATCAGCTATTGAGTGCGTTGGGTCAGTGACAGGTCAGCTATTCGCACAAGTTGGACAATTTCTCTAGCTCAAACTAGGCTAGTTATACTGTTTTCGGGTCAGTGTACCACCCCCAAAATGGTACAAGTGTAAGAATCCCCAATTTCGATTGGACGAAAGAAAGGACAGCTCATCACACCAACTAGGATTTGACTTTCTCAAGCCCTAATTTACATCTTTTGGGACCGCCTATTGAATTTGGGGTTCCCATGACATGCTTTCTACAGGAAACAATGATGAATTTAACTTTTATTACAATGTGTTACATTTAGTACAATTCAGCTTCTTCTACTAGGCGAAGGTGCATCTTCCCAGGCACATCTTGGCTGAGACCTCTGGGTTGGCACTTTTTCAATGCCATAGAGTTTATCCTCTGGCGAAAGACTGTCATGCGCAGAAAGGCAGTGCAACATGGAGTATTCCCGTCCCTCATGCCCAAGGTTTACGATACATGAAAAGTAAATAGAAACAGTTTTAAAACACAGAAAAAAATAAATGCACTGTATACCATGAATCCCTATACTATTCCCATCTATATCTATACTACTATTATAAAGAGAGAACTGTGTCCTTTGAGCCAGGTAAACTAAAAAAGTACAGCACCAATCGCAACACCCAATACAGCGTTGGAAACGGGAGATCCAGGAGATGGACATAGGCTATATGAAAATAAAAATTAAACGTTATTCAAAAAATTTACCATAAAAAAAAGTAGTCCTTTGAAAGTAGCGCCGGCCGCGAGGTGCGTCATGACATCAGGAGCATGGGGAGGAGGGGCGAACGCTGACGTCCGAGCATTGATTGCAAAGAGCGGAGACTGGAGGACTGGTGAGATGTGATTGGAGCAACCGACGCTGACGTCCGAGCATTGATTACAAAGAGCGGAGATGGGAGGACTGGTGAGACGTGATTGGAGCAACCGAGAGGCGAAGAAAGGGGGACCCAATAAACGAGAGACGTGTGGCGAGTAGCAGAGAGGGTCAAGAAAGGGGTCACTCACTTGTGTGATAGTCACAAGGCAACAGCGCTAGGAAGGGGGCGGGGTGATGTGATGCTGAGGCGGCCAGGGAGCAGGTATTGAGGTACAAAGACCGAGCGCATGGGAAGGGGTGCTGTCACAAGGTGTAGTAGATGCCCTGTGGGAAGGGAACAGGTGACAAGGTGTTGTAGATGCCGCGCGGGAAGGGGTGCTGTGACAACGTGTAGTAGATGCCGCGTGGGAAGGGAACAGGTATGATGTATACAGCCAGCTGGAGCGCAAGGGATATGGCAGAAGGCTTGAGAGGGATGGTATGCGTAGAGAGAACCAAATAGCGGCTTTGCAGTACGATCATCCTTCAGCACAGTCAGAAAGTCAGTGAGCAAACTATCACGAGTGGATATGATGCAGATGTGTCTACAGAAGTCGAAAGAATGCTGCCCTAGCATCTAAAAAGGTGACCAGGAGGTGGAAAAGTGGGCTCTTATGCAAACCCAAACCATGGTCTGAAAGAAAAGGTTTAAATACACCCAGAGCCTAACCGATCCCTTTTTCTACGTGCAGGCGGGGGCTCTGAAGCCTACTTGCTCTCGGACAACGTCGGGACGGGCTGCTAGTTACTTTATAATAACTATAGCATTAGGATAAATGCACGACAAACAGTATAGCGAAAGCAGCAATACAAGCATCAGGCATGTGAGGACACAAAGCAGCCATCTTAGATCTACTGCGCAAGTGCAAAGATTTCCCACCAGAACTGCGAGTACGTCACATCACATGGGTATGACCGACGCATGCGCACAAGAGATTCCCGCGTAGTAGCAGCCATTTTTAGCAGCAAGAGTATTAGTATTAGGATTAGTAAACACATAAGCAAGCATCTCTGGGACACCCCAAATGTCAGAATAAGGGCAAATTAGTAAGACAAACAGGTTGATTAAGACTATTAGAGTTATTTGAGGTTCATGAGTTCAAGCAAGACGCTTTACGTGTGAATTCTTGCTCCATCACCAGTTCCCTCTCCTTTTCTTCCTAGCTAGATGTGCTGTGTCTCAGTGTTGCGATGGCTTCGGACTAACATATCTCTGATATTTCTACTTCTATAGTTTGTGATGTTCAGTTTTTTCCTTTTCTAATTTTCTATGGTCTGTAAGGGGTGCCAGTGCTACTCTACGCAGACGATGCGGTTCTTATATCTAGGACAGCAATCGGTCTTCAAAAACTACTAAATTCCTTCTTTAAGTTTATGGAGTCACGTGGCCTTAGCATAAACAACTCCAAGTCCTATGTCATGAAAACAGGAAAGGGTACCCGGAAAACTGACTCCTTTAGCATAAACGGGGAGAAAATCCCTTCAACTAACTCTTTCTCATACCTTGGGGTCCTCTTAGACTACAAATTAACGTGGGGCCCCGCAGTGTCCAAAAAGAAGGGCGAAACAACAAGGGTAAATGCGGCCATTCTTGGCTTTGGAAAAAAAATTGGCAACTGCCCTACGGCCGCACTGCTCAAATTATACGGATGGATGGATGGATAGGTTTTTATATAGCGCAATATCACCGCCAGGTCTCAAAGCGCTTTGCATTGGGAACCCGTCCTGGTTTTTCCCTGTGAGATAGCCCCTACTGGGTATCCCCAAGGTGAAAGCCAGGCATCCCGCCGCAGGGGGCCGTAGTGGAGATTAAGCAAGCTATTGCCCAGAGTTGCAGAGTGTGAACCTGTGATTCGAGTAGGCACCGAAGCGAGAATTACCAAGTCCGTGGACATTTTGGGCTCAAGACCCTGCCTCGTCGGGAATTGAACCCTGGTCCCGGGTCTGATCTCAGCGTCCGGGTCTGCCTCCTCTAAACAGTGAGCCACACTTCTCCAGGCAAAAAGTGTTGCTGTCGCCTGCTATGGTAGCGAGCTCTGGGGCTATCGTAAGATAAAAGACCTAGAGGTCGCAGAGAATAACGTCCTGAAAAAGATACTGAGGCTGCCAAGGGGTACTGGGAATTACTCTGTACATGAGGAGTTGGGGGTCCCTTATCTAAGTGACAGAACAGCAGTGAACCCGGTCTTGTGTTGGCTGAATTGTTGGCTTAATACCGACATTCCACTCACACATGCCCTATTGAAAGAGGCCTTATCGTTAGACGGTAGGTTTAAAATCCCGTGGGTAAAATATATAAAGGATTGTTTGACGGCAATCGGCCGTTCTGACTTGTTTTATGCTCCCAACTTGATTACAAAACCTGATGTCGTCTCGGTAAAAAACGCCATATTACTGTTAAGATGTACTGACAGAGAAGAGGTTGAGATACAGAAGGTTAGTGTCAGGAAACACCTACTACTTAAAACCTGTCCACAAACGGAACCTTATTTGACATGGCCTATGACTAGTTATGAACGTTTTTTGCTAATAAGGTTCCGTTTCGATCTATATCATCTACTACTGGCGGTACCAAGTGGGGCTCAACGGGGTGAAGTGTTGCCAGCTTGTGGCTGCGACGGTAAGTCTCCTCAAGACCTGGCACACTTTCTTTTTATTTGCCCTTATTATTCTATCCCACGGAAATTATACCTTAAACCGTGCCTTAAAAAACTGAATTTTTTACAAATCAAGCCCGCACTTTACTACCTACAACTACTGAATTGTGACTGTACCCTATTTGTCTGTAACTTTTAAAAAAAAGCCATTTGTTTTAGGAAAAGTATGGACGGATAATTATGCTGTGAATGTTTTAGGTGCTTTTTAAACAATATAGTAATTTATGTTTTTTAACCATATATTGCTCATGCTTATAGTGCCCGCTGTACCTTCTTTTTCTTGTACTGTATACTGTGTCCTTTACTTGCCACATGAAATGAATTGTCTGGAATGTTTTTAAAATGTGTACTTATGAATTGTACTTTTATGATTGTAATTTTTACAATCGAATAAAGATTTTGATACTGATACTATGGTCTGTTCGTTTTTCAAATAGCCCAGTTTCTGTGGTTAAATGCCACTTTTTTAGAGTCACTATTAAATGGCATGATGACCCTAACCTTACAAGCAGTCTCTTTTTCTTTTCTTATGCCAGAGGTATTTTCTCTTGGTCCCTGATTTCATTGAGCAGGTTCTCCCTGTCAATAGGCGCTATCCTTCCTACTGCATTTTGCAGGGTTTTCTCTCGATTGCTCCTTGCTCTAAATTTCTTCACCAGGATATCCCAGTGTAGTAACAAAGTCCAGGTTGATGTAGTTCAGGATAATTTATTGAAGTTGGTTATAGGACATGTAGATCAGATAGATAAGTCCAGTACAGGTCCTGAGCTAGCCCCACTAGGAGCAGCCAGCATGCTGCTCAGCCCCTCTCAACTGTGACTTTCCTCATAGACTCTCAACATTCCTAAGCGCATCATAACTGCAACCTTCCACTGGCTGAACAGGAGGAGAAAATGGCATCCACATTCACACATACAGGATACCAAGATACTACCCACATGCTTCCATGAACTTTTCATTAGTGCTACAGTTTCTTTTTAGTCTCACCAACTCACCATGAAGAATATTCCATTTC
Source organism: Lissotriton helveticus (assembly GCF_964261635.1). Lineage (NCBI taxonomy): Eukaryota > Metazoa > Chordata > Amphibia > Caudata > Salamandridae > Lissotriton > Lissotriton helveticus. Next base: position 720,228,790 of record NC_136071.1, on the reverse strand, counting down.
ATATGGCCTGGATGACTGTTAAGTGCATGTATGGCTGTGATGCTTGCTATCTCTTTTCTAAAGAGGGATGTTACTAGCTTTGATTTGACTACTTCAACATGAATGTCCCTAAAATCTATTTCCTCCTGATTTGCCATCCTCACAAATTTTAGATTCAAATTGTTTTCACTCAAGCAGTTACAGAAATCACAACCTTTCTCATTTGTTCTATCCAAAACCATAAACATATCGTCTACGTAGCCACATTGCAATCTTCCCCAATGGTTCCTCCATCTTGGGGTCCATGGACATCTGTTCCTCCCAACAGCCCATTACCAAGTGGGCGTAGCTAGTTGTGAAACAGGTACCCATGGTCTGGCATGAGTCTATTTATACATAACATTGTTGAACATATGTTTATGTATTCATTAATGTTGAAAGATTTAATCTAGTTAGTCATTTATGAATTTCAGATTGAATAGAGGGTGACCATCCCCCAACTTATTTTTCTCCCAACATTCAATCTTAATTTTGAAGGGAAAATATTGTTAATAAGCAAAGCAAGTGTTTTACTTGGTCTAAAAATCATTTTCAATTGTTACGCACCTTGTTTAAAACTGAGTATGTTAAAACAAAACGTACGCAGTGAGCATATAGCTGAAGACAGGATTCTGAAGGCATACTCTTTATTGTAGTATTTTATTCAGAACTCTAGTTTTGCATGAACTCCTCGGATGACTAATAGCGAGAATCAACATCTTGACCAAGGTTTGCCAGAAGCGATTTTTTGTCCATAAAGCGCAAGTAATGCTTCAGATTTTGCACGGAATCCACAATTATTGCCTCTTGATGTTAAATAAAATAGAATTAAAATCATTATGGCACACTTTGAAGAACTTGATAGCATTTAGAAGGAGTTAACCCATGATGTCTGCATCACAAAATGTCTAGAAATTAGATTCTGTATGATCTAAGGACAGCCCTGCTATAAGAAATGTGGTTTACTCTGTTTCCCGGGAATCCTTTATTAGGCAGATATACATAGGTGATAAGCACCTGACTTATCATTGGAAACCACTAATTTAATTGATTATTCACCAAATGGTTTGATAGGTATGATTACATCTTTCAAACCATATAACACTATAGGTCTGAATGTTTAGGCTGGGTTTACCTTTCAGTGCTTTCTTAGTTGATGGGCTCCTATTCTGTCTAAGGTCATGGGACAATTTGGCATGTGAGACGGACCCCAAGTGAGAGTAATGACTTGATTTTGGTGCCAGTTCTCAAAAACAGAAATGTAATGCACCCATTGAATTATCAGTTATTAGAATTGATGAACCATTTGAAAAACATTTGCAAGAGCGTTGGTAGTTACCCTATAAAATTTGGTTGAGGAAAACAAGGTTGGCTCCATTCTACAAGATTGATACCAAAAGAATCAATTAACTACAAACTAATTTGTCTTTCGCAATTTGGTATAATTGAAACTTAAAAAACATAATTCATTCTCTGTGTAGTGCATACATTGAGCAAGCTACCACATTCAATATGTACACAGGCCTTCATTATTATTTAAAATATAAGCATTAGGAATACCTGAAGGGATCTTGAGAGGCATAGCCCTATGACAGGAGAATATGCGGGCTTCTGTGTGATGGAAAAAAGGCATAGACTGGACTAGTAAAATCCACTCTTATGGGAGAGTAATGAAAAGTTACCTCTCTGCAGAATACCATTCTCAGTTTAAAAGAAACGATATCCGTCGGCATAAAACAGAATAATTTGGTGTTTTTTTTGTAGATACATATGGGAGAGGCAGTTGCATATTCCTTCACTATTTTAATTGGATTACATGCTAATACTCAGTCACACGTTGATTGGGTTCCCTCTATTGTGCATATTGGAAATTAACTGCAATGCTAACATCCTGACAATTAACTAACCAAAAAACAATATAATGAGGTTTGGAAGATGCTGCAAAAATGTTTGCAACTGTAAAGACTCCCTTATTCAAGTTGTCAATTCATTTATTCATTTGCATAGAATATTATAGATTTTGATAACTAACAGGCTTTTTTTAAGATCATCGTCTCTTTGAGCTAAATGTTGGCATACAGTATGCATGGACTTGTTTTACCCACTATGTAAACTTGTTCTGCCATTCTGGGCGCTCTTAATCATTTGACAAAAATCGGGAATTTCATTCTATTAACTGGGTTGCCCTCTTTCAAAGAGTTAGCGTGGATCTTTACACATCACAATATTTGTTTGCACAGAATACCACAGGTTTTGATAACTGAAAGGTGTCTCAATTTACATCAAAATTCTGGTATTTGCTGTGTAAAGAATTAGATATGGAAGTGTGTCCATCTACTAGTTGTCATCCTCAGATGGACAGGCATTTAGAATGATTGAATTACTGTGTTGAACATCATTTGAGGTAGAATTGCTGCAAAAAGAAAATTTGAGTATGAAGTTGTGGTTAGCCGAATTAACATATTATATTACTGAGCATTAAGCGAAAGGGATGTAACCGTTCTTTTGGATGTATGGTCATCAGCTCAGAATACTGCATCAGGGCTATATGTACATGAATATTTAAAATATACTTCAAGAGATTTAGAAGTTAGAACAAGAATCATTTGAAAGAGTCATAGCTAATTATAAGCTATATGCTGACAGAAAAATATTTCTAGCACCCAAATATAGAGTGGGTGCAAAATCTGGTTACTCTCTAGAAATTGACATTCAAAGAATGGTTTTAAGTTCCAACCTACATTTTTTGGTTGATTTACTTATTGTGATTCCTGTACCTGTTCACTTATGAGTGCACAAGTCCAAGTAAATCCGTTTTGCGTCCTTGCTGAACCCCTGTTCTGCAAAAACAGGGCTTACCCCAAATCCTTCACCAATTTATGCCAAAAAGGAAGACAAAGTACAATTATTGATGCATGAATTTTTAGTAGGCAAGTGCTGCACTTAGTGGAATAGAAAGGACTCAGCCATGAGTGATCATGTGAACTGGCCTCTAGTATTCATTGTCCTTGTTTACTAGTAGAGTATTACAACAACAATTCAGAAAAAGCCAAGAGCTCAGCTGCCAAAGACATTAGCTCACGGGGCCGGCAGTGTGTGTGGCACAGGGTTACTTTTATGCACTTGTTCTGCACGGATATGTATGACTTAGAATCCTTTGAATATAACCATCTTCATGAGTAGAAGACAAGTAAGTACAGGCAAGAAAGACTAATTGTCACATGGAGCTACAGGATTCTCATGAGACCTACAAATGTTGGTGTCTATCTGTAATACTTAGAATCTTCCTTGTGGTCCATAGCATCAATGCTAGGCAATTGTGATAAATAGTTGCTGATGTTGGTGCTTTGATGCCAGAAATTTGGAAACTTTGCAATCTGTAATTTCAAGGTAGTCTACAAAAGACGAAAGTGGAGCCAGAGACGTATTTGAGCAAAACACTTGTTTTAAATGGTATAGACCTTACACTTGAAAAATATTTCAGAAGTCATCAATTAAGGATTATAAACTCTTAAAATGCATGTCTTTTATCCCTAGGAGCCATCTATATGTATACCAAACTCATACGTTTCAATTGTTTATGTTCACAAGGTCTCAACCATTACGTGTTAAAAACAGTGCATTACCTTTGCCTTGTCCCTACAAGGGAAGAGAATAGGTAACTCATGTTAAACTGACTTTGATATCCTTCTTAGAAGATCTAGGGTTTTATGAAATTGCTTTAGAAAAGTTCTCCTAAGCATTACACATAATATCACAGAGAAATATATTTTAGATATTATATAATTTCGAATCATGTTTCAGCTATAGGGAAATCTTGAGTTTCAATCCAGTACAGAGGGTTGGAAATACAGAGTTTGTCAAAAGCTATATCTCGTACAATGTTAGAAGTTAGATGTCAGAGTTAGTTCAATAGCAATGCTAAAAGCCTTCTAATATCTCAATGTTTCTGAAGAGCAGATAAAGCCCAGGTGTCCAACCAGGCAGCGTGAAGACCTCCAGTGTCTCTGTTTCTGTCTCTTGTCCAATTCCCCTTTCCTCAGGTCTACTTCTAGCCTACAATTTTCAAGTATATGGCTGGTAGTAAGTTTGGAGAAGTGTGGAAGCACATATCACTCCTTCGGTTCTGGCTTGCAAGGTTAGTGAATCTTGAAAGTTATTTTATTGATAGCAGACTCATGTAGAAACCTTTGTGAACATGCAACACATCTATGCCTGTATGTTGCTAAACAAATTATTAATGTTATTGGAAATATCAATTTGCAACTTGTGATAAGTACTTAAAAGGCTATGGTTAATCTTTTATGAAGCATGAAACTGCCATTTGGGCCCTGGGCAGTGCGGTGGAGGTTTCTCCATGAATGGAGTAGTAGAGGATACACATAAAGAGGCCTAAGCCTTGAGATAGGTTATCCCCATCTAAGCCATCCACCTGGAGTTGGTGTTTTGTTCCGCAAGGTTGGAACTATGATTTATATGTTTGCTTAAATGAAGATGGTCAACACTAATAATTTACCATCTTTACGTTGCAAGGATTCATCTTACAATTTTTGACTCAAGGGAGCTATCAATGGGTTGCATACCTCTTTCAGTGTAGGGCACCATAGTAAAATAAATAGCTAATCGTTGGTCTTTAAATAAAGGTTAGTATTAGGTACAGTACAAGTACTCATATGATTGCTTTTTATGAGTCGTATGATTGAATGATTGCAGATTTCTGATGAATTTTTAATGAAAAGACGGCCCATGCTGTTCCATTTGGCCATTTTATAGGTCTCATTACAGACAATTTAAGCAGCCTACCAGTGCTATTGTTGTTACATTTCTAAAAGAAGGCTCCTGAGGAGAATTGTTCCCTCACCATATGCTATTGGCTGTTAGGTCTGTCATTCCTAACCACACAGGGGGTTTCCATTGCAATGTTTGAGGGCTATTTTACATTTTATATCTACAATGAAAGATCACACGGTATGTAATGTAGGCATTCTTTGATATATGTTTCAGGAATCAAGTGCAAGCTTAATTTTAAGATGGTCTCTTTATTGGCTTTTCCATGTTGCAGATTGGAACAACTGGACCCCAAAGACTTAAGTGTTCAGCAACAAGATCTGCAATGCTGCTTGACCATATGGTGGTCATTTTTAGGTCAGGCCAGTCCAATCTGTAAAGGCCACTTTCATCCATAGTCATGTATCAGGTAAAATCTGCTCATTCTCAGCTACATGAGAACTTCTCTTAAAAACCAGAATGCTGCACTGTGTTTTTCTCTCCATTTGATTGAGTCTGCCTAGTGGAAGAATTCCAAAATGCCCACCTGAAATCTTATCAATAACATGAGCTACTGTCTCACGATTACTTTGGACTGGCCATTAGAACATCAGGCTGTCTAAATCTGCATGGAAACAAAATACAGGTGCTCACCATGTTCTTTCACCTTGTTACCTGCCCCTTCATGTATGGTCTTTACTGTAGTAATATTTGGAAGAAGTCATTTGCTATTTTGTATTTCTCCTCATGTCTCACACACAGTCAAGAGCATGTAGGTGCTTTCTGTTTGTATTCATCTTACTGCACTTCCAATGTGCCATGTTACTTCTCACTCAAGAAGTACTTTGTACAGCTGCCTTACTTAACTGCTCCTCTTTCCCCTGCTTAACCTTTCTGTCATCTATACCAATGGCCTTGTTTCCCCTTGTTTTCTTGTCTCAAAGCCTCCTGATACTTGCAGCTGCCTATTCTGTGTAATGGTGTACTTTTCTCTACTGTGACACATATGACAGTGATTGAAACAGGATTCAAAGAGGAAAAGGATTGTACAGATTCTTTCAATACAAAGGGCCTGATTTAGAGTTTGAAGGATGGGTTACTCTGCCCTAGTGTCATGGAATTCCGTTCCATTTTTACAAGTGCCATGGGGGTATAAAGCACTTGTATTAAGGTGGAAAGGCTCTCCTCCTATTAGGTAAGGCCCTTTCGTACCAGGCTCCTGTGCCTTGATGATCCCACTAGCTTCTCCCTTCTCCTTGTCTCTTGCTCTTGCTCTCTCTCTCTCTCTTTCTCTCTCCTGGAATCTCTCTCTTCCTCTGTCGCTCTCTCTCTGCCCTTTTGTTCTAGGTTCTCTATTTCCTGCTCTGTCTTTACAATTTGTTTGCCTCCTTTGCTCCATTTTCTTCTCTGTTTTACCCTATTGTGTGCCTCTTCTGCTGCATTTTCTGCTGCATTTTCTGCCATTTCACCCATGTTATGCTCTGAGTTTCTCTCTGATTTGTGCCTCTTTGTTCCGTATTCAGCTCTGTCTCACCCTTGCACCATACCTCTTTGCTCAGTTCTTTGCTCCAATTTAAGCCTCTTTTGCACTCTTGTTTGTGTCTCTTTTCTTTCTGGTTTTATACTTATTTTGTGCCTTTTTTCTGCTCTGTTTCCCTATTGTTTTTGCATCTTTGTGTCTATTTGCTCTGTTTTTGTACTTCTTTTCTCTGTGTTTTGTCTGTGACTCGGTGCCTTTGTTTTTCCACCCTTTTCCTCCTCCCTAGTGCTCCTTACCCTGTTCTCATTCTCCTACTTCCCAGCACCCTCAACCCGCCAACCACCCCCCAGATGCTGCTGACCATGCCATACAACACCGAGCGAGCATTCGCTTGCACCTCTTGTAAGGTCTCTTGCACTCTTCCAAACAAGCTACAACAACTAACACCCCACTGTCTCACACTTTCACAAAACAACCACCACCCACCGCTCTCCATTCTCTCTCTTATACTGCTTAACACCCACTCACTCGACAAACATGCCACAGAAATCTGGAACCTGCTACACTGCCACTGCCCAGATCTGCTCTTCCTCACAGATACATGGCTAAACCGGGGAACATCACTTACAACGAATTTTTTACAACGCACTACCATTACATCGCAACCATTACAACGCAAACCATTACAACGCAATGCGCTGGGGGGCGCTCTAGGATAGGGAATGTATTTAATATACTATCCAACACCTTCCCTGCTATCCACGGGGACTGGAGTTGGAATAGTAAATTAAATAATTCACTATCCAGCGCCTAAAAGCATTATGCGTTGTAATGGTATGCGATGTAAAAACCGCGTTGTAAAGGCATGCGATGTAAAAGCATGCGTTGTAGTGACACCAATCCGGCTAAACCTTACCTGGTCACTGGACATCACTACTGCCATCCATGCCTGCTACAAGATCGGCAACCAAGACTGCCAGCACAAGCCTGGACGTAGAGATGGCATCACATTGAAGGACACAGTCAGCTGCCCCTTCTCCATGGACACACCCACAAACCACATGGCCACCTCACGTTCAAACTACAAATCACAGCAAACCTTAGTCTGCACGGAACCCTCGTATACAGACATCTAAGACATATACCAACTTCACCAGCAATAGCACAAACTTCATTGCACCCCTTATCATTAATGCTAACACCTTCATCCTCCTTGGAGACTTGATAACTCACCTGGAATACTGCACCAACGTGAACTTGATTGACCTCCTAGGAACCTCGAAACCCTCGGAATCACCTAGCATGGTAACACACCCACCCACTCCGCCAGACACATCCTGGACCTTATTTTCACCTTCTGTGCAAATATCACAGTCAACAAGCCATCTCCAATGACATGGACATACCACGCCCTTGTCAGTTTCAGTATCCCTGTCCTGCTCCACCGAAGACCATCACCCTGGACCTGCCCACCACAGCTGAAAAAACATCACAGATGAAGATTGGATTTTTGCACTCTCTGTCCCCTGGTCCAAAATGCCAGCAAACAGCCAGTAGTCATCAATGACTTTAGCAGCCAGATCACTGCATGTGCCATCACCCTGGCTCCCCTCAAGCACAATAAAATGGCAAGAGCCAAACTACAAGCCATCTGGTACATAAAGGCAGTAGCAGTCGTTGGTGGGAGTAGCTGCCGGGCGGTGACGTGGGGAGGGGGAGGGGCAGGGTGGAGGGTAGTAATCTATGGATTACGGAGGATTACAGGTAAGTAAACATATTTTGTTGCGTATACTGCATTGCATTTGGGGATGCAGGGCGCGTAACAACATTCGTTTTATTTATTTATGTGTTTACTTACCTGGAACACTCCGTAATACATAGATTACTACCCCCCACCTTGCCCCTCCCCCTCCCTACATCTCCGCCCGGCAGCTAGTCCCACCACCGACCGCTACTGCATAGAGGGTCTTAGGCTGTCAAAGTTTCACCGTAAGCAACTAGAGCGCATGTAGAGAGTATGCAGATGCCCCACAAACTAGGATTCCTTAAAATCTGCTCTGAGATGATACCCCCAACAGATCTGATAAAAAAAAACGTGCAGCACTCACCAACCACATCGACACCAGCACCAACAGAAACAAGGAAATCTTTGTCAATATTAATAAGTTCACCTCACCTGCAACATCCTCTAGCATCACTCCCTCACAGGACCTCTGCAACATGCTCTTCAAATTCTTCTGAAAACGAAACCTTCAACTGGACCCCATCGCTCTCGCAACTCAATTTCCCACTTCGGCCAATGAACTGACCCAGGATTTTGTGGCCAGCACTCACCATGAATGAGACCGTCACTACCATGAAGTACATCCACTCAGGAGTCCCACCAGACTCCTGCCCCACCCAACGCTTTCACCGAAGAACTCCTACCTACCAGTGAAGCTCTAACATGCATCCTCAATGTCACCATCCCTCCTGCCATCTTCCCGGACACTTCGAATACGCCACTGTCACATCACTGATCAAGAAGGCCTCTGTGGACTCAGCTATTTTCTTCAAATACAGACCGATCTACCTCATACAGTACCCAGCCAAGGCACTAGAAAAAGTCATCAACAGACACCTCACCAACCACCTTAGCCACCACCATGTCCTTGAAGTATGCAGTCTAGCTTCAGGCTCAACCACAGTTCAGAAAGGGGGAGAGGGGTTGGCCTAACGGCTAAGGAGCTCGACCTCGGACCTGGGGATCTGGGTTCGAGTCTCGGTAACGACGCCAAAAACCTCCATGATTCTGGGCAAATCACTTAATCTCCCCGTGCCTAAAAAATGAAAGTGTGTCCTCATGTAACGTAACTGGTGCTATGTAAAGCGCTCTGATACCTGATTCGGCTCGGGTCTAGTTCGCGCTATATAAAACTCTGCAAAAAAAACAGCACTCATCTCTGCCACAGGTGATGATACTGGACAGAGATGATAGGCAGCCCTCATCTTCTGTCATGTAGTTTCTACTAATCTGTGGGATCTGCTCATTGTTTGGACAACATAAATAGGGGCATGGTGTCAAGACTGATTCTGGACACCCCTGCAGGATATGTTGGCCTATAGACCAGCTAGCTCATAGTGCCACCATAAGCCCCTCAACCTACCAGGGAGCAAATTATTTCTGGCAACCACTAAACATGGCAACCCTGCCCCCTCAGGGATCATGGAAACAGTACAAAACCTTTCGCTCAGTCACTTGTGCTCAATTATTCTCAGAGAATTAAAAAGAATACACAGTGGGATGTTTTCAATTTATGTATTAAACCAATGTAATTCTCGTATAGAATACATGTGTTTCAATGGTTAATAGACAGAAGCAGATAAAAGTGATAAGAAGCACCAAAAGTGTAAATAGTAGATATACCATGGTGCTAAAACAATGTATATTTGCAGGCATATAAAACAAGGCAGCAATCGAGCATACTCTTACTATGCGAACCATACTCTAAGTGTACCTACAGTGTGTGTAGGTGTAGCACCAAGAATCCCCCCAAGGGACGATCCAACCCCATTACTTGATGGGAGAGCATGAAGGACCCCATCTTGGTAAGAACTGGACACCCCTCACAAGATGTCAGACCGCTGCATGTTTTTTTTCAGCATGCATGGACCCTCAGTGTCAGTCAAAGTGCCTCCTCTGCTAATCTATTGAGATGCTCATCCTTTACAATAGAAAGCAGCCTTGCGATGTGCATATAGATTTGTGATGTTATGGATATGTAGATAGCCCTGTTACCCCATGGATGAAGATAATGATGACATTTGTACATAGTGCGAAAAGAGAAACTGTACATGATTGTCAGGGCTTTGTGATAATGTCGTGCAAAGCTAGATGTGTAAACAAGTTTAGTTTCAGGGAAACTAATCCAACATTGTCATGCTGTTGTATAGCATTTTAGGACCCTAGTGTAGTTTTCCCGATTCATGCCCTTATATAGGTATAAATAGGTATAAATCACCTTGTCCTTATTTAGGCATAGAAATCATTAAACATATTTAGACATAGCCCATGCAGTCCAAATACAGGCATGGACACTTCCACTAGTTCCGAAAAGCCACAACGATTTCTTGGAAAACTCGGCTTCAGCAGTCAGGGACTTCCCCTTGCTTGAATATTGATTTGTCCAAGAACTCATGGAGTTTTCAAAGAACTGCGATTCTTTGATGACGTTATTATGTCCAACTTTACATCAAACTCGGCACCTTCAAGGTATAAATATGCCTTCATTTGTTCTGGCAAACACATGGTGGTTTGGAGCAGTTAGACTATCTACTTGCGCGACGCAGCTCACTACAGCAAGGGCCAAAGGAAGCCGACCCTCCAGCTGATGCACTGATACAGACGCTGTCTTTTCTCTTGCCGAGAAATCCAGCTCCAGTGTTTCCAAGCTCCCCTTGCGGGTTGTTGGGAAATCAAGTCCCGAGACAGAGAGATACCAGACCTCCTTCATTCTAAACCAAGGTACGGAGCTGATTAGACCCTAAGAGAAATCTTGGATAGATTCTTGGTAAAGAATACTAAACTTATGCTACACCTCACTTACTTCTTCCCTCATACTAGACTTAGGTTAGGTACATTGGGGTAGGCGTATTTTAGAAGCACCAGTTGAGTACTTTTAGTCTTAATTATTTATGTATGTAATTTATTGCTTAGAAACCATACCATGCTTTGACAGTATTATTTTATAATACTCTTCTAGCTGTACGTACTATACTTTGCAGCCAGTATTACGGTTGTAGTAGTTAATTTCTTCTGCATGAGAAAGAAGACTGTTCACTAAATACTTTTATTGAAAACGCCCGTCTCTCTATTTCTCTGCACCTCTGATGAAACGAAGCATGCACGATTGACTGAGTGAAATATCTATCTATTGTTTCCACGACTCCGAAGATACGTTTTATCTTGGTGAAACAAAGTTGTCATGTTTATGCGGTTGTCAGAAACGAATCCCTTCTTGTTAATTCGAGAAAGTTTCTAGTGACCTCTGTGCTAGCTGGCACTCACAATTAAGTCTAATATATTCGGTAGAGACCCAGTCGACCTAAGTCCTACGTCACATCTATAGGATATATTATTCCAATGCGCAAAGCCTATTGGGAATATAGGAACTACATTACAATGCACACAAATATGTACAAAAGGTCACAGCTGAAAATATTATTTATGAGGATAATGTAGGAAATAAACTGCTTCGCTACATGGGCCTAACTTGGGAATATAACACCTCCTGCACCTCTGGGTAGCATTCGGAACAGTCATGCATCTCATCCTCATCAGCTGTCTACATGAGATCAGCACCCAAGGGTCGACTCTGTTGGATCTGCTCCTTCCTGACGGATAGAACGCAAGCTGTCAACCTTGCACCGTATTCCTATGAAGCCTGCAAACTCATCTGTGGAGTGCCTCAAGGTTCATCCCTCAGCCCGAACATCTTCAACACATTTATGATCCCTCTGGCCAGCATCATACTACATGCAATATGAAAATCCTCTCACACAGTGACTCGCAACTTATACTCTACCTCTTGGACAAGCCCCCTGACACAAGGACCAAGTTCTCAGCCTGCATGGCCGAAGCCACTAACTGGATAAAGTCCACCTGTCTCAAGCGTTAAAGCCACAAGACAGAAGTTGTGATTTTCAACAAGAACACCGGACCATGAAACTCTACCTGGTGCCCGGCTGACATTGCACCCACACCCATTTCCAGCACCCACTCGCGGAACCTCAAGTCAACACTGTTACAGTAACCTGCATCCACACCCTGAAGATACTGAGGAAAGTCTTCAAATGGCTCCCAAGCAACACCTGAAAAACCATCACCCACACCCTTGTCAGCAGCAAGCTGGACTATGGGCACACCGTCTATGGAGGAATCACCAAGCAACTCACCAGAAGACTACAAACCATCCAGAACTCAGCATCCAGATTCATCCTCAATTTACCATGCAGAACACATATCACACCACACTTCATGGAACTTCACTAGCTCCCTCTACACAAACGCTCACAGTTCAAACTCACCACTCATACATTTAAGGCAATACGGAACACAGGCCCCACATACCTGAACAATCGCATCTCCTTCTACCAACCCCCTACTCACACACATACCACGAATATATGGAAACAAATCCAGAGGCAGGGCCTTCTTGTACATCGCTCCTAAAATGTGGAACAACCTCCAATTACACATCAGAGCCTCCTCTTCTTTTCTTGAGTTCCGCAAGAAGCTGAAGACCCGGCTTTTCAAATAACCTCCCAACGTAGGCTAGGCTACACACACACCTGCCTAATGCCATGATACCTTTGTGGGTGATAGCGTGCGCTACAAATACACATAAGAGATAGAATTTGTGCATGACTTTGTTTCCATGCACGAGCACATAAAAGCATAAAGTATGTGAAATAATGATTTTTTCCAGCAAATTTCGTAATCAAGAAACAATTGTCCACGAGACAATTTCATAACAACCCTGTACTCTATTCCCAAAATTTTCCGCAAAATTTGCAACATTTTAAAATTTTCACTGAGGTAATAACAATTGTGCACTGGTACAATAAAGCCAAATCTATTGCTTGTTGGGTTTGGTATGTAGCTGACGTGATTTGAATAATCGCTTGTTTCGTTTATGCCATGAATTACTGGAATCCGATGAGGATATCCTGTTTTCTTAATTGTGCTATTCATGACGTGGAGAGAAATCTTTGTTTCTTTTGTTTTAATGAGTTTTTATTTTGGCGACCAGCGCAATGAATTTGATTTTTATACAGTGTATTTGAAACAAGAAAGCATGTCTGTACGATTTCAGGATTTTTGTTAATTTGCTCTCTAGATTGAGGGAAACAGACAATTAATTGTAGTCAAAAGATTTTCGACCAACTGATCATATTCAGAATTATAAACAGGCATGTAGCTTTTTACTCCATCACCATGGTAATTACTCCAGTCACTCACCAACAGAAAATGCAATTGATTTAGTCATTCCAATTTTTTTATGCAGATGCTGTCTTCTACTTATCTAGACTGGCTAATAGAATAACACTTTAAGCAACAAAGAAGCTCAGATGTACTATGGTGGTTAAACCAACATTATCTAAATGTATATTTGCTTTAGGAGATGAAGATACCAACAACATGATACACAATAATTAATTTCTGTTTGGAAAATATGGGACTTTATTGAAATTACAGACTTGGCAAGTGATGTTGTCATGTTTTTGCTTGTCTTGATCTACGCTGCCCAAAGACTTCTTTGAAAGGTTGGTTGGGAAAGAAAAGGGAAGAAAGAGTCGAGACAAAGGCAGGCAACAGAAGAGAGGGAGTGAAAGTTGGTTACTTGCTAAATATTTATACAGTCCTCGGCCTCCAGCAAAAGTACTAAGCCGAACAGGATTGTAGGAGAAGACATTAAAAGGAGTAGGAACTATATGATGTCTTTAAGGCTAGTTCAAAGGACTACTTGTGAGATGTCCCACTTTAAGATGAAGGCATCTGTATGAGTCTCTGGTGGGGAATAAGTGGCAGGTTAGTCCTACCACAATCTCACACATACATTTTTAGAGAAGGTATTGGCCTCTGAATTGCACCACCATAGAGTTGTTGAAGGCACAATGAAGCAAGAATGCAGGCGCAGATGACCTGCACTGGCTTTTCTGGTGTGATTCCCAAGACCGGAAGAGAAGATGGATCCTTCTCTTCAGCTGGAATTTGGAGATGGGGATGGGGCTCATGTGGGACCAGCCTCAGAGTATGTGGTTTGTAGGTGGTGATGGCCAAGATACTTGAGATATATCAATAAACTGGTGGCTACAAAGCTCCGATGGTGATTTATGCTACTGCATAATGTGAAGCTTAAACCTCTGGAGTGGAAAAATAGTCGGAAGCCAACTGGAAAGCGATTGTGGGCTGAGAATGCCTTGTTTTTTGCTTCCCGCCTCACCAATCCCCTGGAGTACAGTTTTCTCACAAGGTTGCCTAGGCTCACACTCTTGTTGCATCATCCCTTCACAGGCAATCTGCAAAGCCCTTTGTTAGGACTTGGTCCTCCATTATGTGTGAGAAGTCATTTGAGCTGGAAGCTGAAAACGTACATACACCTGTACTGGGGGACGTGGGACACAGAGAGACAAATGTGCACTGTAGCAAGACGTTAGTAAATAAATAAACCCATATGAAAAGGTTCTAGCTTTATATGCGTTCCAAAACAAAGTGTAAAGGGAACCGTCATGATACCAGAAAAACAAGTGGCCACAACAGCAGTGATTACTTGCTGCAAGGGATGTATGACGTTACAACGCATGCTTTTACCACGCATGCTGTTACAACACGGTTTTTACAACGCAAACCTTTACAACGCATAGCCTTTGGGGTGCTGGATAGTGAATAGTTTAATTTACTATTCCAACTCCAGTCCCCGTGGACACTAGGGAAGGTGTTGGATAGTAAATTAAATCTATTCCCTATCCTAGAGCCCCCCCAGCGCAATAAGAACAACTGTGCCCCTGCACTAACACATACATAAAACAATTTCAAAGTTTGAGTTAAGTTATTCACATGTGATAGTAAGATTTGGCACATCAATCTAAACAGATGGTAGAGATTTGTGCTTTGGTGAACAAGAACAGAGTAAAAAAATGTAATTCAATTGGTAGTCATCCGGAACACGGCGCCGGGAAACTTCAAGAGGGAGAACCTCGCCTTTCAGGCTTCTGTGGTTGTTAGCGCACCCGCCTTAACCACGAAAACTCATCTCCTCCCGGTTTTCACCGCACACGGGAATTACCGAGATTTATCTCCACACTACACAAAAAAATAGTGTGTAAACAAATTTGGACATTTGAGATTCCTCACTTAGCCCCAACCGTGGCTGATACTGTTTGCTACAAAAATCGAAAACACACCTTTTTGATTTTCCTGAGTCCACGTACTGACCGGCTCTTTCCCCCTCTCTCTTCTGTTATCGTTGAATAAGCTCGTCCTATCTCGAAAGCCATTTTCTCCAGCCCTGAAGATTCGCAGTAGTTCCCTGCGATGAAACACGTGTTGGCTTATGAAACGGAACAATAAACAGAAAATGGATACTCGATGAACTGACTACCAATTGAATTACATTTTTTTACTCTGTTCTTGTTCACCAAAGCACGAATCTCTACCATCTGTTTAGATTGATGTGCCAAATCTTACTATCACATGTGAATAACTTAACTCAAACTTTGAAATTGTTTTATGTATGTGTTAGTGCAGGGGCACAGTTGTTCTTATTCATTGCAGACCAGTCTTCTGGTCTAATTGAGTGGTTGTGAGGTATTACCACTCGCCCCATTGCCTACACCATCTAATTCTGTTTTCCACTATCTAGCGGTTACTCAGGTGTGCGCCTTGTTTTTCTGGATCTCCTAAAAAACCTCAGCAGTGGTATATCACCCCCCCAGCGCAATGCATTGTAATGGTTTTCGTTGTAAAACCTGCGTTGTAAAAGCACTGCGTTGTAAAAGTTTCGTTGTAAAGGATGTTTCCCGCTGCAAGGTACAGTACAATACAGTCAAGGAAAATAACAAGCATATTCAATGCACATTATAGGGCCACTCTAATGTGTGCTCATCTGGATATGGGTGATGTTCTTTTCCCTTCATCATCCCCAAATGATTGTCAATAATTAATTCAAAAAGGAGGGAGGGAGGCACACACTGATGACAGCAGTAAGTTTATGTTCCATCACTAGGCATTGTTAGTCCTTTGTTTTTCCCTCTGTTTCGATAGATTAGGACACCTCCACCAATACACAGACACGCTGGGACACAACGAGATGGGGTACTTGCCACATTGGTACATTCATTGGGCCGATGTGGGGAGGATGCTATCCTTTGAGTGACTAAGGGCTTTTTTCCTAATAAAATAACAATTATTTCATATTTGCAAAGATGGGAATATTCACTTTCATACTTTATACCTGGAGTGCCTGTTATGATATAAGAATTCACTTGCTACATTGGCTGGTATAGCAATAATGCTGTTTCCTCCCAAAAGAGCCCCAGATGTTGCACCTTCTCCCAGTCCATGTTGTTTTAGGGCGAGCAATAAACCATAATAATCAACACATTTGGCTTCTAAACTAAATTACAATGGTATCCGTTTCGCCTTCCTTGAAATGTCTTTCTATCGTAAAGAGATAATTCCTCATGCTAGAGAGCTAGCATGGTCATTGGCAGACACTGACTTCCAGATGTTGTGAAAGTACTGAAGAGCATCTACTGGAAGTCACACAAAAATAAGCACCGAAAATAGGAATCAAAATGTAAAATTAAGTAACCACCCCTCTAGCACTAGGTCTCTGATACAGTTGTGGTTTGAGCAGTCTTTATTTACTGTAGGGTAAATTGAGGGGGGAGGTTACTGTGGTGGGGGTTGCAAAGGCCAATCCAAACACTGCACACACCTGCTCAAAGAAACAATACAGAGGAGGAATCACTGTAAATATTTAAGATTATTGCATAATGCTAATTAACTTCCCAAAGAAATAGCTTGACTGCTTAAGCATTTAAATGACCAAGGCAGGCGCTGTATTTCTAAGCAGATAGTTTGAGATAATCTTGTCAACACTATCCCCCAATCAATGACATGAAGATTTATCGAAATCTCCTTAAGCAGGCAGGAAATTCTTTTGATGATAAAATCATTTAATCCTAATAAAGCTGTGAGACCAAAAGGTTTTCCTTCTAGCTTTTGAAGATTTCAACAACCTCTACTGGAACTGCACTACATTTATATATTTGTTTATTTGTAAAAAGAGCACTCTAACTCTGAGTTATCATGGAACTAGAAAACCAACAACTTTTGGCATGGGGAAAAAAATAAAATGAGATAGGAAATCAAAAGCAAGACAGAAAAAATCAGCAGAACAAGAGATCTGTTCCACAGCAATAGTGATTGGTTGTGAGGCAGAATGGTAGCTGGTTCCGGAGGGATGTATGACGTTACAACGCAAATAATTACAACGCATACTTTTACAATGTGTTTTTTACAATGCCACTTCCATTACAATGAATGCTATTACAATGCAAGCCATTACAGTGCGTGGACCCTTGCATAGTAATTTACTATTCTAGCACTGCTGGGTACTTACTTCAGGGAAGGTACTGATCAGCGTTGTAATGGCATGCGTTGTAATAGGATGCATTGTAATGGAACCTGCATTGTATTGACTACATTGTAAAGGCATTGTGTTGTAATGCCTGCATTGTAAGGGATGTTTCCCGTTCCAGACAGGGTCAGCACACAAAAAATTCTTAGCCCCACAGGTAGCTCTTTTGACACATGGAAGCTGTAGCTGGGCCTGCATGATGGAGCATAGAAGTCTGAATGGTGCATTCACCACCAGAAGGTCAGGAAAAAATGGTTTAGTTTTATAATAGGCTCTTTGAAATAGGCATAAAACATTGGCTTGAGAAACACGTGCCTAACTTTCAGAGACAACCAGCTTGATCCGCTGCAATCTTTGAAGCATATCCTCTGGCAAGCCAAAGTTAGCCAGTTTGAGATTCCTGAACAGTCTATTCCGCTTTTATATTGCCCAAAGAAATAGCAATTCCTAGCAATATATGTGTTACATGAATATATCAGTTAATAAAGCAAATTTTGGATAACATAGCAAACGAGTCTTAGGGGCATAGATGTTAGAAGGGGGAAAAGAACCAGATGATTGAATACAGGTCAAGTCTGGGAGACCGAATATGGGAGAGAGCACTTCAGGGGGAACCATAAAGTCAGATGAGTGAGACGAAACTCAGCGAGGGTCCAGGGATCCAAAAACAATCAGTGCCAGACTTCTTCACTGAGACGGTTTGCATATTAGAAATGGAAGGGGAGTGAAGGGGGAGTGATAGGGTGCTTCACTGGCCAAACAAGAAGAGGGGGTTGTAGCAGGCTCAAGCGGGGTCGACATAGGACAATGGTAATTTCGGCTGCACAAGTAAATGAAAGTGGCAAGGAATCATTCAGGGGGACTGCCGAAAACTGCATGATGGCGACACAGGGCAATGGTCATTTTGGATGCACAAGTCAATGAAAGCGGCAGAGAGTCACTCAGGGGGACTGGCAAAAAACCGCAAGATGGCGGATCCAGGACAAAGGATCCCGATAACTTCATAAACAAAATGGTGGTATTGCGGGAAAACCCAAAGTCCGAGCGAAAAGCAATACAATTGAAATCAACCTCAGAAAATGGGCTGAATGGGTGCCAAACAATGGTGATTAAGTGTTTCCGTTATTATTCCAGTCAGGAGGGCAGCGGTGACCAAGAGGGCAAACTTACTGCGACTCGAAAAATAAAAACAGGCTCAGGTGCAGCAGATCATAGAACTGTGGAACTCTCTTCGTTGCACTCGTGCTAGGGGAAACAAAAACTCACTTGTCCCAGTCAATTAATCCGGAAGGAGAAGCATGGAGGTCTGCCCACAGCGGTTTGAACCTGGGAAAAGGCAGGAGGCGGCTGTGAAAGGTATTAAGTGTCTCTTTAAGCAGGGTTCAAAATAGAAGGAAAATCACAAAATGAGAAAGCAGTTAGTTGGCAGTCTTATGAATCTTTATTGCAGAGGTTTAGGAATTATGAGAATGACAACCTCCAAGCTGCTCCTGCAGAAATAGGAAGGAAAAAAGCTAGGCCAATTACCATTAGAAGAATGCATTAGAAGTTCTATCCACAAGAACCAAATATCAGAGACAAAGATGGAAGTAAGGAAAACGACAATATGAAAAATATGGAAAAAAATGCGTTGCAATGCATACTTCATTTTGAACTGTGTACTTACATGATATAACAGGAGTTGACATCACAGGCAAACAATTGACTTCATCTTGATGTGGGATGCTCAGACAACGTCATGGCCTGATCAATATTTTGGGAGGGGGTGGTTATAAGGCTTGATATGCACAAATTCTGGAACCCATGGCATATGCTTGGGAAGCTAAGAAAAAAATCTAGGTTTGACATCTTTCTCCCAGAGCTGCATTCAGTTAACCTGCTGCCACCATTTACTTCCTGACCTCCAAAATGTTTGTGGAACACCCCTCTGAGTGGCTGCAAACATGGAGTCACCAGGGTAGAGATGGTGACGTGGCCACTCAACCACAAACTGCGTGAGGCATCTTAGAACACAAAACCTGTGATGCAATCTGTGCATCTTGAAAGTTCTCAACTTCGTCCTCAGCACAGATGTAATAAGGGTTCATAGCACTCCACAGTGGAGGATGGAGAAAATGCAAGTTCCAATCATCTTGGCCATTTGACCAGTAAATCTGGCCATATCTCCTGCTGCAGAAGGAAATCTCTCGACCAATGATTAGGATCTCGATCTTCTCAACGCTCATTTTTGGAAAGTCCAACCTTAAATAGTGGTCAGACAAGCTGCCAGAGGTTGCTGAAATTAGAGGAGGTCAGTGTCAGCAACAGATGGGTGTACTCAGTGTAAGATAACATGATAAATCTTTAAAGAAAGGGGTAGTTTACCCCCTTTATCGATGATTACATGATTTCAGTTATTCCCAAGCCTGAGAAACCCCACACTTTTAATTCCCATCTAAATAGATAGGAAACTCTAGATTGGGTGAACCATCTGCTCTAGGCTTGCTCAAGTAGTGCTGCTACCTCAACTGCATAATGACTGGCCCAGCTCTTGATATACTATTTCATTAGAACACCAAAAGACGCTTGATTTGCCTCTTAAGCTTTTAGGGTAGGGATTATGTTTTTGTTGCTTGTAATGACAAAATTAACACGTTTCCAAAGTTGTCTTCTTCGTGGCTTTGAATACTTTTTAAATGTGATTGACCAAGAGTGATTTTGGAAACACAGACAGTAATAAGTTGATGCCATTAAATGGCTTTTTCCCTAACAAATAAGGAGACTGAAATATTTCTGCAGCAATAGACAAAATATCTACACTTTGATATAATAACTTAACATAAAAATAAATATTATTCTGCTAGCAGTAGGATTATATGCATTGTCCACACAGTGAATGAAAGGGAGGCACCTCTATAGTCTACATACGAGATATCAGCTTTAACTTCTAGGATTTTTCCAATTCGTTGGCACATTTATTTCTTACAACAGGTGTCATTGCACACTAATGAAACAACACACTAGGGGTTCCAGAGATTGCAATAGTTTCCCTTTCGCCATTTCAAACCACTGCTTGACCATCTTGATGTACTTGCACCAGTAGGCTCAGAAGTCCAGGAAATGACTACCTAATTCTCTGTAACTTTTCCAGAGTTACAAATCACTCACACCTCAATGTATTAAGTATTCAGGCAACTCAACACAGCAGCCAAATATGTTGTGCAGGGTTGCAGGAAAGGAGAACCACAGCACAGATCTATAGCTATTAAGATTGTCCTGCCACTGGGGTCATCCTCTGTGCCCCACACTAACAGGCTGACATGTATCATACACATGCTTGCACAGCATTCAGGCCATTGTTTTCTGTCCAGTGTAGGGTTTGTGTTGGAAGCATACCCTTCCAGAAGACATTCCTATATTTCTATTCATCAACAACAGCAAGGGGTCAGACCCAGTTGATGTCTACTCTGCACCACAGTACACATGCAATTAATCAGTTTCTAGGAAAAATATAAGCAGCCCTCTAGTATCTGCGTGCTTCCATTAGGCGTTCATTTCTGATGCAAAGTCTGTGAAAGCTATCTAAGTATATCAGGCTTTGTGTCAAAACGTATTGTTGTTTTTGGCATCTTTGATGCAAATTGGTGCAAAGTGAATTTGATGTAATGGAAAGGGAACATTTCCAGCACAACACACCTTTTGCAATAGAAAGTAGATCCCTGCTTTTCATAGTGCTAATGCCAGTGCAAAGCGTTTGTATCGCTGGACTCAAGAGATTAATCTTGGTATAAAACATCTCTAAGTCTTATCCTTAACCTTTTTTGAAAACTTCTTAAACCAATAGTTTTGATAAATCAGAATTTTACCACACATTTCCTTGTTGTTTGTCCTTTGTCCTGCTGAAAACTAGTTAGGCCTTCACAGCCTTTTCACATTTCCTAACCCTAATCCTAACACTCTTCTTTTCCTTTTAAATTACCCTTATCTGAGTCCTAAACCTTCCCCGCCCTTAACCTTACTTTAAATCTGTTCCTTTTCCTGAATTTAACATGAAGTCTAACCCCCTACTCTATTCCCATAATTCTTTCTCTTTCTTTACTCCCAACCTAACCCTCTCAATCCTTACAATTCCCAACACTAAGGGGCCAGTTACCATGCGGTTCGGAAGGGCTCCGATCAATGCCAATCGTAATATACCGGTCGGATTCCTTTCTGACCGCCTCATTTTGATGGAGTCCGTCGGAAAGGAATCCAACTGGTCATTCCGGCTGGCTTACGACAGGCTCGTAGAGCCCGTCCGCCTGTTGGGATGCGGCCAGTAATCTCAAAGGCGGGCCTTTCTGCCCTTGAGATTACACTGATGCTTTCAGACATGGTATCCATGCCGGTCTGCCCGACATTTAAACCATACCGGAAAGCTTCTTTGGGGGCCCCCAGCAGGGCCCCCTTTGGTGCATGGCTTCCGGTTGGAGGCCTAGCGGGCACCTATGGTACCCCCCTGTTGACCCTGCACCATGTGGTAGGCACCTTGAGGTGCCTTCCACAGGGTGCAGGGATGAACTGCACCTCCCATTTTACTATGGGAGCATGCATTACTGCAGGTTTACAGCCGTAATGCAGGCTGCCATACTAAAATATAGGATTGCGACCGAACCGTGTTTGGTCGCATCTTAGTAGGGAGGTCGGGACCACTGACCCGGTGTCGGTCAGTCCCATGACCGATGCTGTGTTGGGTGGAAGAGATTCCGCCAACATCGTAATGAGCCCCTAAGGCTTATTCTGAGCTCAATGCTGTCATCTTCCTATGCGCTACACCAATGTTTTAATTTTCAATGTGTTTTGCAAATTAATTTTATATAGCTCACATTTGTGCCCTGAGTTTTTTCTTCTGTTATATTATCTCACAATGATTAACTTTGGAATATCGCATAATAATTCAAATCCGTTATCAACAGGGGCCTATTGGTTTGGCCAAAAGCTGCTGGGGAGTAATCCTCTATTTGCAATCTTGAAAAGTGCTCCTCCCGTTGGGTAGGAAGATCATTACATGTTAATGAATAAGTGGTACCACACCTCTACAAAGATCATGATACAACAGGCCGACCTAGCAACTCTCAAGGCTGATAACCCCAAATATTCATCCTATGCTTCCCATTGGATTTGATGTTTCTTACCTTTTATGACTTACTTTTCACCGCTAAGAAGTGTTTTTAAGTTGAGGTAGTCATCTGTAACTACACTGAGGATGTTATTTTGCTTATTATATTGTCCATGAAAGCAACCTTTTCTGGGTGCCATCTTCTTGTGTCAGGATTGTATGTTGAGACCTGACAGCATCTTGCTCTACTATATCCTGTAATCACCGTCAGTACTTGGGAATTAGGATTCACCCTCCAATGGTATGTCTCTCATAAGATAACCAGGTACCTTTGTCTTACTTGTCTATTAGATGGTAGCATTGGATTTTGACCTACGTCTTACAATGTTTGATTCTCCAGCGACCGAGGTTGGTGTTCACTATTCTTGTACCCCTATAACTTTCATAATCCATGCATATTCTTTATTAAGTATGAAATAATCAATCAAACCGCTTGACCCATTTAAGGTAGCATTTCTTAGAAAGTTCAACATTATGAAGCAGTTGTTAAAAATGTAATTATTATGTTTACTATTAATACTAAAACGTTCTGACAATATTATGCTTAACAAACAATACACACTAAAAAATTTAAAGTCAATCCAATTATAATTTTTTGTAAATTACATACATTAAACAATTTCTCATACAAAATACTACAAAATAAATCATTTGTAAAAATCTAAATAATAATTTGGATATAAAAATACTTGATATGTATTTAAATATTTAGCATAAATGTTTGAAAATATGTTCCTAATATATTAAGATATACAATTAATAACCAACAATGTTTTAATGCAGATTAAAATACATTTTAAAATATTCCATTAAAAATCAAGAAAAAATCAACCAATATAAATAAACATAAAAAATATGCATACAGCCAAGTGAAACAAAAATATACACATAACAATAAACATTAAAATATCAACTAAATAAATTAATACACAAAGTAGGAGAGAATTTGTTTAGTAGTCAATTAATACCATAAACAAAATCACACAGTTCATAATGTTTAAAATTACATACAAAATAAATTAACAGGAGATTTATCATACAACTAATAGGGCTGCTGGACATCAAGCCACAAGCCCTTCGCTTGATTCAACTTTCCTTCCTAGGTATTTTAGTCGAGATGCCAAATATAAAATGACATTGGATAAAGAGGCTAAACAGGGATTGATCTTTTCCAAGATATCTAAAAATGCACAATTGCCAAACAGACGGCTCGGGTTCCCTTAAGTGCATTGAAATATGAAATTAAGGTGCATATGAGCAGGACCGAGGCGGGTGTGTATACAGCTGGGCTATGAGTACCGCTATAAAAGTGCTGATGTGCAAAACTTTACATCATTAAAAACACCAGAACAGACAAAGTAGTTATCTGCGCAAGGCGGGATAGGGTGCAACTGATTATTGCAATGCCTTAGCAGCCCGTTCTTGAAAATTATTTGTGCAGTTTAAATTTGCCTAAAAGGTTTCTGATTTACTGCATTTTAAAATTGGATTTGGGAGTCCTCTCCAGATTACTCATTGCACAACCTGTTCGCTGATCATCCTTTAAAAAATATTCTAATAAACAAACGAAAAATACAAATACAAATATTTAAATATAAACAAAAGTTGACTTAAATATTTATACATTTTTGAAAATTACTCTAAAAAATTCAGTCTTCAACCAATATATTTTTAATAATCTTACCACCCTTTTCTCCTATAAACCCTACATCTAATAATACAAAATACAAATAAGATTCTCCAGTTCCATAAAACATACACAATTATTTAAAATAAAATAAAAATTTTACACATTTAATTATAATATTCTCAATCAGGTTCTTGTAGATTGCGGCTACTCACCCATTAGGGTATCAAGGCGCTGTGGGGGGAGGGGGGAATCTGCAGTTCAGTCGAAGAGCCAGGTCTTGAAATCCTTCCTGAATTGAGGCAGTGACGTGATTGCCTGAGATGTAGAGGCAGGAAGTTCCAGGGCTTCGCAACGAGGTAGGAAAAGGCTTTTCCTCCAGCTGAGGTCTTGCTGATCCATGGGATGGTGGCCAGGGCCAACTGGGCGGAGCGGAGATGTCTGTTGGGTGTGTAGAAGGAGAGGCGGTAACTGAGGTATGCAGGTCCGGCGTTGTGGAGCGCCTTGTAGGCATGAGTGAGGAACTTGAAGGTAATTCTTTTCTTGATCGGGAGCCAGTGGAGGTGTCTCAGGAAACTGGTGATGTTACTGGGGCGGGGGATGTTCACGATAAGTCTGGCAGGGGCGTTCTGGATGTTCTGTAGTTTCTTTAGGTGTAAAGGGTGTTGCTGTAGTTGAGTCTGCTGTTGACGAGCACATGGGTGACTGTGGGGATCCACTTGAAAATCTTCTGAAGCAGGTGGAGCATGTGGAAGCAGGAGGACGAGACGGCATTGATTTGGCGGTTCATTGAGAGCGAGGAGTCCAGGATGATGCCGATTCTAATTAAAAAACATAAACTGCAAAAAATAAACAATACAACCCAAAACATATTACACAAAAAAATAAACATTTTAAAAAACTTGCAAACATATTTTCAAATACAAAATTGAAAACAACACTAAAAAAAGATATAATTTCCTGCGATAGTCTTATCAATGTTATTGCCCACATCAAAATATTCCTGTGACCATATCAAAATATTAAAAACTTGATATTTTGTTCAAACGGCTTTGTTTTCATTTCTCTGAATCACCTACACCCAGGCCAACTTTTGTATATTCCTGGGGATTACTCCTTATTGCGTACAAAGCTTAATTTAATTACTTATTATAATCAGCCTACTGTATTATTGGAGGTTGTACTGGGAGACCAAGCAGGAATTTTTTAGTATCAGTTTGTGACACCAATGTTCCAACACATTTGGTTAATCTCTACAATTAACAGTTTATAAACTGACAGTACATTATTTGGATAGAGGTGCCAGAGGTGCCAGGATACCTTCAGTACAGGGACTGAGCCTCAGTGAATATTGCCCAGAGGAGCCCTCAGATGTATGGAAACCCCTGGATCGATTCTGCTAAGCTGGATTTTTTGCAGCACCATCTTGGACAATTGGGAAGTCTTTGAATGGTAGGATAAAGAACAGATCTTTGGAACAGGGAAGATGTATTGAGTGTGTCCAAGCACAAGAAGATCTAAGCTGACATCTGTGCTTGACTGGAGACTGTGGTGGTCATAAAAGTATCTTGTTTATTGAAATGTCAGCACTGATGTGTACCTGCCCACTCACTGGTCTGGACTATTAAGACCATCATTATTGTGACATCTCAAGGGTGAAAGACTGTATTTTTTTTAAAGAAGGGAAGGGGAAAGAAAAGCTCTCTTAAATAAAAGGAGTATCAACTCAATTGAAGATATTTTCTTATGAATGTTAAGTGATAGCTTGCCTTTGTTTACACCCTTGAAATAATCATAGCCAAATAATAGCAACCTATTTCAAGAGATCTGGGTTAAATCCATTGTTCTTTGGCTCACCATGCCACCCCAGTTTAGACCCAGCCATATGCAAATCAGTCTTGACTCTGCTCCTCATGGGAACAGTCCTGCCTGAATTGCCAAGCCAGGCCCACCCTGGACCAGAAACAAGCATCCTGGGACCCATTTTGCAGTATTCCCCTCATCAGCCAGGCTAATTTGAATCCAATGGCACAGTTTTATGTTATGTTATGTTATTCACACTTATAGAGCGCACGGTTACTCTGGGGTGTCCTGGCGCTGAGTACTGGATACCGGAGAAAAAAAAGAGTGTATGCTACTGGGAGAAGAGCCATATCTTCAAACCCTTCCTAAAGGAGAGGTTATACGGGGCATTCCTGAGATGAAAAGGAAGCTCGTTCCATACTTTGGGGGCACAGGTAACAAAACTCCTGCCTCCCCAATTGACTTTTTAAAATGCGGGGACTTGCACTTGTTTGGCGCTAGAGGACCGTAGCATTCTTCCAGGGACATACCATTGGAATTTGCTCCTAAGGAACTCAGAACCAGCTCCATAATGGCCTTGAAAACTGTGCATAATGCCTTAAAGCGAGTTCTTTGCTTAATCGAAAGCCAGTGCATTTTCTTAAGCTCCTCTTTTATGGAAACAAATTTTGGCGTTCCCGACAGCAATCTAGCAGCTGCATTTTGGGCTAGTTGAAGCCGATTAATATGTTGCTTTTGGGCATTGAGATATAAGCTGCTGCAGTAGTTCAGGCGCAACATTATGAGGGTTGTTACCACTGTCCTGAGACTGCTCTTTGTCAAATAAAACTTAATTTTTCTTATTATTCTTAGGACCAAAAAGCAAGCTGAGATCACCATGCTTATTTGGTCACCCATGGCAAGTTTATTGTCCACCAGTACCCCAAGGTTTTTGGCTTTTCTTGTTGGTATGGGACAACAACCAAGGCCCTCCGGCCACCATTCAGGTGTCCACACATAAGGATTATTCCCAAACTTTATGACCTCGGTCTTCTCGGTCTTGCTGGAGTTCAGTTTTAAACAATTGGAGGACATCCAGTCCGATATTGCACTCATACAGTCATGGAAATGCTCCCCTGTTTCCTTTTCACCTCCCTCAGTTAACAACAACGCTATTTGCGTGTCATCAGCGTAGGAGGTGAGTTGGAAGCCAAATGACCTAATAACTACTGCCATGGGTGCCACATATATGTTAAAGATCGTTGGGCTGAGTGATGAGCCCTGTGGCACCCCACATGGAAGTGAAAACGGTTTGGACGTATTGCCATCCAATTCCACGGTTTGCGACCTGTCAAATAAAAATTATTGCAGGAGTTTCCAAGCTTGACCTTCAACTCCAATGTCAGACAACAGTGATCCCAGAACCCGCGTATGGGCATACAGACAGAGGCGCAGCAAGTCTGCCCAGCTGCAAGTGAACAACGGACCATATTATGAGAATCCCTGACCCAGATAATAGTTTTTAAAAAATCCCAGATTCCAGCCAGGCTTTAGAAAATAGTTGCATTTATGGGCACGGGGAACCTCGCAATTTTGACACCCAAACATTTACCTCAATCAGAACTCTCACAGTTCAATGAACTGAGACAATGTTGAAACTCAATTTCATGAGGCAGTGTCCTCAAATTACAGCACCTCCCCACACATCAAAATTCAAGAAAATGCATTAAATTAAGTAAAAGAACTCACTTAACAACTGTAGGCATGTCGGAAACTGCCTTTTTTGACTACTACTGCTTGTGCTGCTGCCCAGGAAAAGGGCTGCAGCACTAGCCACAGAAGGAAAAGGCATGGTGTGCACATCCAGCAACAAGTGGCAGGCATCATGTGGTGTCTGGCACACAGTGCATGGATGCTGTAGTGCCCCCCCGCCACTTAGCAGTGGTCCACCACAGGAGACAGGCCCTGCATGGGGCCCCAGAAGTCCCCTTCTGACAGCCTGTTCATGGCGGTGGAACTGCCATGAAAAGGTAGCCGGAAATGAACACCTTAATCCTGATGGCGGTGCCTGCGCAGGTACCGCCTCCATTCAGGATCACAATTCTGACCAATGCTCCGTTTGGATTAGTAGATTCGGTCGAGGTGGCGGTCCGTCCCCCACAGTCAAGGGTCTGGCTGCCTGCATTGTAATGCGGCCCGACGGGGCTGTCTGTCGATGGGACCACCACCGACTGAATGTCGGTAGCTGTCCAACCGGCATCGTTATGATGCCCTGAGTTCTAGATCAACCGAAAGTTAAAAGATTTTATTACAAAATTCAAAAATAAGACGAAACAGAGTCAATGCCATAAAGACTCTCAATGAATAGGGCAATACAGAGAAGGGCAAAATCTAAAAATGTATCCAAGTCCCATGTCGGAAGCAAAATTAAGAGAGGACTGGTTAGCATTCCTAGCAGCAAAGACAGATCTCTCTCTCACCCCCAAAATTGAGGGTTTTTTTACATTATTTTTTAATATTAAATTGACAAAAGTGCAGTATCACTGTGGTGTGAGCCAAAGTATAATTTCTTTAGCAAACCAAAACACAACTAAATTTAACATTGTATTGCCTTTGCATCTACGCATTATCAAATAAAATGTAGAATCATTATTCTGCCCATTCTATGCTAACGTCATCTGGAGATGGTAGAGCATAATAGTTACATGAATAACAGAACATTATTATGACTGAATAGGGGTACAGTGAACTAGTAGAGCATTCTTGAAACAGAAAAAATGTCATGACTGAGCTTGGGAAGATTAATCAAGAATGGTGGGAACAATAACAATGGAAAGAAATATATAAGAACAAATCTGCTTGACTGTGTGCTGCAGAACCATTGAGCAGTGTAATGTGCAGGTGGGGCAAGGAGAAGAACAAGGGTGACATGTTATGTTATGTTATGTTATATATTGTCTTTTATAGCGCACGGCTACTCAAAAAGAGTGTCCCGGCGCTTTTATTGAAAACCTGTACCATCCATTTTGAACAAGATAGATTCCAGCTTTTAATTGAGGCCTAGTTAACGTTAGTCTAGAAAAAACAATTCGATACATCCTAAGAAACTTGTTTAAATTACAATAGCATTATATCAGTGCATACATGTACAGTTCATTGTAACATCCCATTATGCACATTATAAAATATTGCACAAAAAAATAAATGCACAAACAGCCCTAACAAATTCGATGGACCTGTGCAATCCTCCATCTATACTAGGCAATATAGTGTACACAATTCTGTGTTCGTTTTACCACCAAGTGGTTGGTTGTACACTAAGGGCCTGATATATATTTTGACGTACGGGTTACTCTGTCACACAGGTGGCAGATATCCCACACTTAATTCTATAGGATATAATAGAATGTATAATTTGGCGGACGGCACATCTGTCAGCGTTGTGACAGAGCCACCTGTCCGGCAAAATATAAATCATGCCCTAAGGCATATAAATCTTGTCTGTTTGACATGGACACCTATAATTAGGTGCCATGTAGGATGCACAAGACGCATCCTCTCTGTTATGCAAACCCTAAATGATCACTGGATTTTCCCTTATTTGCTCATTACTATTGAGACCTGGTGTGTGGACTAGATGTTCTTAAATGCATTTCCCATTTCTAACACTCCAATTTCTGATGACATATTTTTATTTCCCTCAGCTAAACTTTCTGCTAATACTTTTCCTCCTGAAAATGTCATTGTGACATTACTAGCTAAACAATCTCCAAGATCAGGATTCTCAAGATAATGATTTTTTCATTTTATAATCTGTTAGCAATTCTAAATTCTGTAATGTTTTACAAAAAAAATATTCTCCTCTGCTATTGGCACATATCAAATCAGGCTCAAATGAAAATGGGAAAAAATGACCACTTCTGGAGACTACAGAAAGTTCAGAAATATGTTGACGACCGTTGATACAAGAAGAGGCCACTCCCAACATTCATATGGGTTTAATTTTGTGACGATAAAGTTAGTTACGTCTACATTATCATACAGTTTGACTAAGGTCCTTGGTACTTGCACAAGAATATGAAGAGGAATCTACTGGCCCCTATCTCCAGCCCACAAGAAGCTCCCCAGTTCTAAGTGTGAAACCATATGATGAAGAAAGCCACGCTATATGGGTGAGGCGTTTACCTCCTGAGGGACCAACTGGACACAGTTTAGGACATTTGGATAATATGCCCTCTATATATATATACTAGGTACGAAATCAGCAGCCACACATTTGTGTTGATATAGGTTTATTATAGTAAGTGTGTGTGGCACTCTGTTCTGTAATAATGTCCCCTCCCACTTATTGTCAAAATATTATTTAGGTGACAGCCATGATCACGATGCACATCGCATGAGCACGAGACATTAAAAGCTGTATCCCTGCACACTGTGATGATGTGCTATATATATGTATGTGTGTGTGTCTGTGTGTGCATGCATGTGGGAATGTGTCAATGTCTGAAGATTTGCATTATTTAAACTCCGCAAAGGGTCGTCGGCTGTACTCGGTGACTCCAAGTGACTGCTAACGGCTGCTAATGGGAATGGCATGAGCAGTAAATAAAGCATTCATTCAATAACTCGGTGAATCATTGATCTGCCTTTCATGGCTTGGCGAGAGGCAATCATTCTATGGCTCAACGAGCCCATTGGAGGACGTGGACGCTTTTAAGCACCAGCGCCTGCGTCGCAGGCATCCCAGCAGTGACAGCTCTTTGAAGCGCATTTGAATTTTCCTCACATCTCCGGAGCTCGCCTGGGAAAAAAAGAATGAGCATTGTTCCTGACTGCTCATTTTATCCTGACATAGGCTGGAGTCCTGCTGTGGCAGCTCTTCAACCTGTTCATCTCAGCGAGGGGTCCCTAAAGGGAGAATATATGGATTCTTAAATGAGACGGACTTGGAAGAGAAGGAAAGGAGAGAGCGCTCGAGCGCCTTCGCGCGCGCGTTAGTTAGTGAGCGCATGAGCGCGCATGTGTGCGTATGTTCATAAATGTTCATGCACATGCACGCGTCGGAACTTGTGTGTACATGCCTGTGAAAAGAAACGTGTGTTTATGAGGAGGCTATAAAGTTAAACTTCTTACAAACAAGGGAAAGTTCAGGGAACCTGGCCCCGGTGAACGGATTTATTGCAGTTGAAGGGGTTTGAAAGGTCATTATGCATTTGGCAGAAAAAGAGCAAAATGAATTTCTGAGCAGCAGCATCTGGGAGATCAAAAGAAATCCTTCTTCAATCGGCATATAAATCTCTGCTCATTACACAAGATCATGTTTAGTTATTAATAGGCCTTGGCGACACACTGACATTTTCCAGAGCGGGTTCCAGGATGGCACAGGAGACACTCCTGGCATTTAGTTTATCATTTCATCAGTGTCGGCCTGACGCTGACCCCCGGTGACCCCAAATCTCGCGCTGCCACTCATCCTCAGCGTGTTTATCAACAGACACGTAATCAGCACACACGGGAGAATATTCCAGCGTTTGCATAGAAAATTAATTCACTTTCCGCACTCTGAAAAAAATATCATTCAATTTTGCATAATAACGATAACGGGCAGTTGACAATTATTTAGGTGAAAATGGCGCGCCGACTGATTGGAATGTAAATGGGTTTCGCATATTTGTCTGCCTGCCAGTTAGGTCACGAGCCTCAAACGTTGATTTTATCCATTGTTGGGGATTAACGCGAAGGCTCTTTGGCCTATTTTAAATCTGTCTGTCCTTATAAATTGGCGACGGTCCTTATTAGTTAGCTATTTTCTCCGAATTACGCCCCCCTCAATCCCCCGCAAAAATGCAAAATCGAGTTCCAAGCAAGCTCGGTGGTTAATTGGACCTTTGTTTTAATTCAAAATTCAGAAATAGTTTTTCAAGACTTTCGGAAATAAGCAATAAGGCCACACTCTGCTGTTTAGTGTCACTCCGCCCTTAAGTGCCGCTCACAAGGCGCTACAGCCTACACTTCCGTATGCCCTGCTGGTTGGCTCTGTCACCCAAGCATGTCACCTTTTACTTATGTGTACACTGTCATACCCCTTTTTTCAACACATAGGAGTAAGAGTAATTCTTTATTGTGTGATTATTTAAAATCATTACAATAAGAGCCATAGGTGCATTATTTATTACATAACAACGATATCACAGTGCTTACGAAGACCTGAGGGGAGTAAAACTTGAGCAAACTAAAAGTCACTAAAATGTAGAAAGTATGATTAAAAAGGTCACTGTGCCTTACTGAAATGCATGAAAATAAGGTGCAGATGCTAGGTACCCGAGAAGTCTAAACTGCATTTTTTTTTACCCTGTATGAGGTACAGGGCTGGCCCCATAACAACCCACAAAACAGCTTGACAGAGCCCGGAGTAAAGTGCAATTGTGAAGTCAAAACCTGACTGGAGATCTAGTCAGGAGCATAGCTTATAAATGTAAATGCCAGCATTTGTAAAGCGCACAGCTACCTCCAGAGAGGTGTCCCAGGGCTGGAGGCCGTCGGGAAGATTAAGCAAGCTATTGCCCAGAGTCGCATGGTGCTGAGCCAGGTATCAAACCGTCAACCCTGTGGTCCCAATCAGGTACCCTGGCCGCTGAGCCACACTTCGTCCAGGAAGTTAGAGCTTGTAGTGTACAAACCCAATCAAGAGAAATGTGGTCCTTTAGGGAAGAAGTCCCTGATAAGCTTCCTCACCGAGAGAAACTTTCAAAGTGAAAAGAACGCAAGTCCGTACTCCATGCACCGAGGAGCACATTTCTCTTGATTGGGTTTGTACACTACAAGCTCTAACTGCTTCAGAAGTGTATATATATATATATATATAAATATATATATATATATATTTTTTTTTCTTTTCTTCGGAACAAGGCATCTGTGAATTATCGCAGACACCACAGATTGGCTTTTTTAACCTGGATGACACACAGCGATACAGGATTGATTTGTCAACTGTTTTCAAATTAGTTTCTGTGCATCTATTTGTTCGTGGGGTGATCTTATGATGTCAGGGCACCGAAAACCTTATGTCAGAGACATCTAGACATCCAACTTTGAACTGCCTTGAAAAAGTCTATAATAGACGAAACACGTGTTGACTGATCCATGCTGGAAGCACTAATGGATACACCAACAGATTGAATACAAAAAGATGGACTCTTGTGCCTATCTTTGTTTCGAGGAGAACAACCATTGACTGCCGAATTGTCTTTTTTTGAAAGTGATTTCTTCCTCAACCTGTATTTGTGTTGTGAACTTATCCATGACTTCATTGTGAAGCTGTTCTTACCTAGGAGTGTGCTGAATAAGGTTCTAATGTATATATGCTAGTGTACATTGGGTTAATAATGTGCAATTTGCACCTTTGGTAGTAGGGTGACTGACCCGTAATAGCACCTCAACTTGACTAAATATTTGGTTTAAGAATATATTCACACAGGACTTTATTGAACAATATTTGACTTACTTTTGAGGTGCTGTAATTTTTCCCATTAGGGACCACTACTACCTCATTTGTACCTATCACAGTGTAGAAGAAGTTCAGGGTTTGCACAATGCTTATGAAGTCTGCTTATGGGAGGCAGTATGTGACATAAACAAGGAAGAAAGCTGATACCATGCTGTTTGTGATTTAGTTGCAACATGTTGTGAATTAATCCTTGGAATCATGAACTCAAATGACTGTCTGTTTGAGCTAAGTTGGTCTGTGAATATATCCGATTGCTTATTGTTGGGTCAATCTGGGCTCAGGATCTGCTGGCAATACTAATTAGTTATTTCTTGGTAGTAGTTCACTTCTGATGAGTGGATGAAATGTTTGTTTGGATATTCAGCTATCAGCCTCTTAAGAAGTCAATGTCATTGTTGGTGAAGACAATGAGGTAAAGATACGTAGTCTCTGCATAATGTTGAATCTTGATCCTGTGGTTAGCTAAGAGGACTCCAACGATTTTCATTTATATACTTTAGATAAATTCAGGAGGATGAAGTCTTTAAGGATCGGTAGGGATTCATCTATACAAACAACATTCAATCTAAAATGTAGGAAGGAAATAAATGGAGCACAGTTTTGGTGACTCCAATGTGGATCACAAGTGAAATGGACATGTTACACATGGAGCCAAGGGTCACCTTTGTTAGTGATGAGGAAAGCATCATCTCAGACTTTGATGGTGACAGTCTCTGTAACACGGAGAGGTATGTAGCCTGATTTATTGTCGTGCAGGAGGAATTTGAAAAACATGTGTTATTGCAGTTGGATGGCTTCTGATGTTTCTATTATTTTTCAAAAGAAGGGTAGGTAGATGATATGCCCATAGTTGTATAGTCTGCCAGGTCCAAAGTCAGCAATGGGAGAGTTTGCTCTATATTGAAAGAGACTGGATTTATGGCTTGCTTGAGCAAAGCATTGACTTTGTTGAAAAGCAGTGTGAGTGCCCTTCTCTGTTAAGGGATGTCTGGATAGTTGAGGGGAGGGTTTCATATTCATAGGTACTGGGGTGGGTCAAAAGAATGTCTGTGAAATTAATTAATGGGACTTTTTGATGGTGGATGACTTGATTGTGCTGAAAGGGAGCACTGGTCAGATAGTAATCATGTGTTTGCTGTTGTCAACATGTTGTTTAATTTGATTGATCTTTTCTATGGAGGAGTCGTGAGTGGTATTGCCCTTGTCTCATGAATGATGTCTGAGTGATGGATTATCTTACAGCTTTCGCTATATTTCAAATGTAGGCTTCAGTGATGCTGAGTTTGAGTAGTAAGTGGATGTTACTGTTGGGATCTTCATTCAATGTGTTAACCTCATCCACTTTCTACTCATTAGCAGGAAAGGATGAAAAGGATAAAGTATGCCTTGACAGCCACAGATAAAAGCCTGTCCAATTCCACAGGTATCCAGGGTCCAGTTCTTGGTTTAATATTTCCACTTAGTAGCGACTGAGTACCTTCGAATCAGCCAAACATCCGCCTTCAGAAACAAAAGCTAAAGATGGAGGAACTATTTAAATTTACCTAAAACTAAGAAATCTCAGGGAGAATTCTTGATCTGAGTGAAGAGGTGAGCTAATAACCCCCCCCCACACACACACAAACTAAATACTGGCCTCTTCAGCTTAAAGAAACCTCTTAAGAAAAACTAATTTTCCTAGGGCACCTGAAACTCAGAGCTGCACTGTAAACATGTGTTTATTTTACTCAATTCAAGGGCACTCATTGAATTTAAGTTGGAATTATGAAAGTCTAAATCACACTGCTACGATTTGAATTCTTTAACCATAGGTTTACTACAAAAGATGCTAACAAATAATAGATGTAACAGGGCAGTGAACAAACATGCAATTTGATTGTATGTCAAATTGGTGTATCTGGAATCATTATTTTTGAAAGATTGTATGGTAAAGGGATGCACGAAAATCACTGACTGAAGTTGCATACTTCATCATTTGGTGTTTAGTTATCACCTCAGATGGATGTAGTAGTTGGAGTGCATCACTTGTGTCTGGAGTTCTGTTGTAATCCTTTCTTCCAGTTATTTTGTCTTTTAAGGAACTGGAATGTCAATATGTTTTTGTTGTCTAGTGGTTTCTTGGCACCCAGTAAATGGAAGGCACCTGGTCAATTACAATTGCCTTAGGTAGACTAGTTTCCTACCTTCATTGGAATTTTCCTACCTCTTACCACCTTTTTGACTACCTTGGTTTAAGGGGAATCAGAGTGTATGTCTGTTAAGTGTAGGTGGCAATAAAAAAATTGTACTTATCACTTCTTATGAGACTTTGGCCCTGATTATGATGATGGCTGGACCACACACCGACAGGCTGGTCAGACATTAAGTGGCTGGGGGAAGACCGCCGCCTATGACAAGATCATCAGATCCCGACCGGGCAACGGGTGGACTCGCAATCCCGAATGGAGGCGATGCCAAGGCAGGCACCACCGTCAGGATTTCAATATCTCCTTCTAACAGCCTTTTCATGTCAGAAAGACTGCCATGAAAAGGCTGTTGTTAACAGATTTTGGGTGCCCCAAACAGGACCCCCGTCCATCGTGGGCCACAGCAAAGTGCCCCAGGGGGCACTTGTAGCGCTCCCACTCAACTCCATGCACTGTGTGCCAAGCACCACATGGTGCATGGCACATGGTTCATCTATTGTGCAGGAAGTGCTCCGTTTCATGGTGGCTTGTGCTGTGGGGGTTTTCCTGGGCCACAGCACAAGCCGCAGTGTAAAGGAGCACTTTGCGACTGCCAGCATGGTTGTCACATCATAATGCAGCAATTGGGCCGCAGACTGCTTGTTGGGCGGTGTCCTGACAACCGTGATAGCGGGTGGCGGTCCGACCTCCCGCTATCATAATCAGCCCCTCTGTTCTCACCAGATCTGGTCAAGTGACCGATCTTATGTAAAATGCTGTATCATAGGGTACTACTAAAGTTTGTATTTTGCTCTCAGTGGAGTAGGTAACACTGATTTACATATTTCCACTTTGAGCAGATATAGGTAATCAGGAATTACTTATCCATCATTATCTATGCTGGATAACCTATATTTACAGTCACTGCTATTCACGGGTGGGAGTGGCTGCAGATATAGGTAATCCAGCATTACTTACTCCACTGAGAGCCAAGTATCAGCTTGAGTCAGTCCTAGAGTTCTAAACAGCCATGAAGTAACTAGCAAACCATATGCTTAGCACGGTACCGTAAGCCACAAATGTACACTACAGCCATGTAATGGCTCCTCAAAAAAAGCCAGCATGAGCTTCAAGGCATAGTGTGACATACAGACCCCTTCAACCCCCTCAGGGGGACCACAGCTACTTTGAAGGAAGTAAACAAAGCTGCTGCATTCCCAAAAATGCATTTGTCTCTACTGGAACAGGGGTGTGCATGAAATAACTTCAAGCACAGGTTGCCAAACGTTCCATTACTTGTCAATCTGGTAAGTGAAGGGTGTCTATGAGAATTTGTGGATAATCCCAAACCTGGCTCAGTTGGAGGTGTCTATGCCAAGACCTTAAGCTTTCCTACTGGAAGGCAAAATGCTGTTGCACTGTGAGGACTATGAAGCATGGTAACACAATTCAAATCCCCAAAATGTATCTGGCAATGTATGTATAATAGGGAATCTTAGAGTACATAGCTCATCCATCGATCTTTCCGCCTTAATAGCACAGCATCCTCATTCATGTCCAGATGGTTTGAAAAAACATAACAAAAAGGATTATGCCCCAGTTATCGTCCATATTGTGTAACACCTTGAAGTCAGTACCATGCTGGGGAGCCACAGCTGTTGCCTGACATATTTTAAAAGGTTTGCAGAGGACATAAAGCCTTGTGGGAGCCCGTCATATGAAAATGCCTAAAAAAGCCTCAGTATTCTGCACATTTGCAATCAATCAATCAATCAATCATGACACTTGTATAGCGCGCTACTCACCCGAAAGGGTCTCAAGGCGCTTAGGGAAGGGGGTCCGCTACTGCTCGAACATAAATATTTCAGCTTATACAACTTTTCCAATGAAGAGACACATTCCAGTGATCTTTCCAGACAAAAGGACTGCAGTGTATATGCAGAGTCACAGAACACCAGCCCTGAGTCAGCAAACCTAAATCAGCAATTACATTATTTTTTCTTACGTATATTTTCATAATGTGTACATATTTACAAGGACAAGTTAGTACATTTATACCTTTTAAAATGTGATTATTCCACATACTTCACAACATGTCTCACCATATTATTGGAGACAGGTTGCCTTGCTGATTAACCAGATATGCATGTTGTCTGCCACAATCCAGCAGATACTGAGATATTTGTATTTGAAGTGTACATTTTACAGAGGGATACACACGGCTTGTAAATTCCAAATGATTGTCCATGAGACTAGTGGTAGACTGGTAGTAGCAAAGGCCTGACCGGGCATTATAAACATATCTTTCATTTTAATGTTCTAAGTGTTAAAATAAATATTGGTGTAAGGACATTGTCAAGGGAAATCTTACTGATGATAGAGGAGAGTGACTTTTAGTGGAGTGACCAGCAGACATACCCATCAGGTGGGTAATTCTTCAGAGAAATTATTCTCATTGACTAGAGAAGGGAGGGTGTGTCAATCAGCATCAGTACTTGACATACAGGACAGGCGATCCAGATTGCAAAAAGATTTACCTCGGCTAATTGAGAGTGACAAGAGCTGCTCAAGAGCCAACATTCCAAATCCACATGGTGTAATACAGGACTCGCAGTCTGTCTTTAATCTCAATTCTGGATATATAAAAACCCATAAAGATCACATAAATATATTATGCTACTGAAATAAACACCAACAACTATTTAGATTTAACAGCAGTATCTAAAATACACATGATAAAATGACGGATAAAATTATCATTTAATAGTCAGATTCATTATCTAAAAAACACGAAAATACCTGACAGCTGAAGTAAAGAAATTCGTCAAGAAATCGTCTTATTTTAACAGCAGCCGCTTTAAAACATGTAATGAAATAGCAGATGCAATCAAAACTTAGTAATTGTGAAAACATCAGAGCTCTGCATAAAAATCAGAAAACATAACAAAGTGCATTGTATCTTGTGGAGACAGAAGGTTGCAGCCATCAGGTGCTGGATTTTTTTTTTACCTTATTCCAACCCATTTGGGACCACTAGCAACCAGGGAAGTAAATTCAACCGAAACAGTTTCAACAAAAAACACTTGTTGCTAAGTCGCGGCCGTTAGATAGGGTTTTATAAACATAACTTTTTTAACGGGATATATAAGCTCGAACAGAAGGTTTAGATATTTCCTGGCCTGCTCTGTCAGCCAGACGCAAAATTATGAAAGTCAACCGGGTCCATACTTTAAATCAGCTTTCTTGATCAGCTTAGGACTCTAAAACAGATCACTGCGACCCACTGAGGAAAAAATAATAGAAATTGTAGGCAGTGTATCTGCTGGGCATTATCAAGGGGTAACAATGCTGTAAAATAACCTGGTTAAGTTCCATCTCTCATCTTATCCAAGTTGTAAGCCTTCTGAAAAGTGGGAGGAGAACAAGTGTATCTGCTAGGTCAGCGGGTCAAATATCTTTATTCTGCAACCATAAAAGAACACGTAAAAATACATTAAAAGCACAATTAATGAAAATTAATCTTGACCATAGCTGCAACGTAATCGAGGCAAACCACATCACGTAACGAATACAAGTTTTTTCAAACAAACAGCACCTGATGAAAAGTGGGCCAAATTATTACAAGTAAACACATCAGCCTGCCAGGGTATGATACAACTTTTACGCAATCTTCTATAAAAAGTACTGAACATAGTAAAGTGCAACGTGTACTGGGCTGAATGAATGTCACAATTACACAAAGTAGGAGTACAATCAACAAAAGTGCCTCAAGGGACTGGCAGCAAATTAATGAATACATTTAGTCAAATACATATAAAAAGGAATCGATGGCGATTTAGCATTTGATACGGTTCAATTAGAGAAGTTGTCTGCAGTGCCAAGTAAGACCTGGCTGATAATTTATCCATGGCCATAGAGAATCTCTCACGTACCCTCCAGTCCCGAAGGCTCTTCTAGTCCAGGCATAATCTTCAGTAACTATTGACTTTGGGTGATAATAGATAACTGGTTGACACAACTTAGTAAAACTTGCCTTAATATCCACTGAATACTAAGCAAGTAATCAAGAGCCAGGAAATCTATTAAAAATAAGTGACTAAAATGCTTAGCTGGACGTGTCCACACCGAGACCCAAAGAAGAAGGGGTCACATCAACCAGGTGTCCTCTAAGCAATCAAAGCCGAGTTCTTCATGTATAATAATAGAATGTGACCTCTGGGGAGGTGAGAGAAGCCTTCTCAGAAACTTATTCCCCAAGACTTGAAGAGAGGGCACTTTGGCATAACCCCAAATACCACTGCCATATGCTATGATGGAGACACACTTTGCCCTATAAACCTCTAATATGACGTTGATTTACCTATGCCACAGTCTTGATGCAAATTCAAACACAGAAGCAATGCTCCTAGTGAACATATGCCTTCTACCATCTATCATGGGTGACCAAGATAAAGAAGGGTCAAACAGAAAAGCAGCTACGAAGGTTACCTTTATATGGTACTGTCTGGACTTAGTTGACCGTGGTCTGAACACCATACATGGGACTTAGTGAAATTAGTACTCATATTAAGGTTTTCCAGAAATACCAAGGATGAACTAAGATGCAGATCTAGGCCCATGAAAGTTTGTGCAATAAGGACAGCATCATCCGT
This sequence comes from Lissotriton helveticus, assembly GCF_964261635.1. NCBI lineage: Eukaryota > Metazoa > Chordata > Amphibia > Caudata > Salamandridae > Lissotriton > Lissotriton helveticus. The sequence continues at coordinate 720,188,469 of NC_136071.1, read as the reverse complement.
GTAAAATAGCACAGGAATTGATCGAAGACTAATCTTGGGCAAATCCCTGCCTATTTCTATCAACGTCTTCTCTAGACTGTTAATATATAAGGTGTACAAAAAAGGGGCCAGGATACTTCCTTGGTGCACCCGGATTAAGACTAAGGGGCATAGTGCATTCACCCCAACACCAAATCTAAGTGAGGCAGATAAATTAAAATGAAGGTTGGGCAGAAAAAAAACTAACTGAGGATCTGCCCTAGCTCCAAAATAATGGCCCAAAGTTTTCCCTGTTGACCCTGTCGAAGGCTGTAATTAAATCCATGAATGCAAGAAGTGACGCTCCTTTTTTATGAGACGTATACTTGCTTATGATCAGATTCAAATTGAGACCTTGGTCAATAGCACCAAGGCAGGGAGAAAACCGTACTAAATGTCCGAAAACACATTCTGAGTCACAGCCCACTCCAATAATCTGTTCAAGAGAATTCTGCCAAAAACTTTAATGATAGAACTGATCAATGAAAAGGGCTGATAGCATTTAGGATCTGAACGATTGCCATTTTGAAGACTACGGCAATCACAGAGATAGATCAAACATGGGGGATGGTCACTTTCACAACCAAATGCAAATAGTTAGAAGAGGATTCCAAAGGACAATACTCAATTTGAATAGGCCTTGTTGGATGCTAACATTAAAATGGCATTGTTGCCTTCTTCTAATATAAAGGGTATAGAGTAATGTGCATGATCAGAGAGACTATCATGGGACATAGAGTTAGGTGCATCATAAAGTAAATTGAAATGATCAACCCAGGCCTCAGGCTGAATGGTGCACTGTAAGGCAGGTTCAACAGCTGCTCTTAAGATTGGGTGATTTACAATTTCCCAACACTTAGCACTGTCCCTCTGATGACTAGCAACTAACAGCTGTTCCCAAGCTTCCCCTCTCAGTAACCGCTTTCTACTCTCAGTAACTCTCTTATAAGAGACACAGCAAATAGAAACCAATTTACAGCCTCTAGGATCTAGCTTAAGTGCCTGCAAAAGGACTCGGTGGGCCCTGGAGCAGTTAGTATCAAACTATTCATAAAGTCTTGAGTCAGGGGTGTTCTACTTACCCATTAACAAGGTCTCTATATTGTGACAGATAACATTAAAAGCATTTGCAATGGATATATCAACATAAGTTCGTCAAGCAAACATCGAACTGAACAGATCTCGGTAGAAAACTTTGGGGATTACTGAGCTTCACTTCAAATGGTGACCTTGAGAGGAAAGACACCCGCTTAGTGTGGATAGGGGGATCGGGCATTTATGCCTAAAGTCCCATTAGAAGGTAGTTAAAAGAGAATTGTGATCGCTCAATTTACTCCAAATGACCTCAAAATTACCCAAAATCCCTTCAAAAGATGGGAAAGAAAAAAGAAGTCAATAACAGTAAAAGTAAGTAAAGGTAGGGGTATGTCCTTGCAAAGGGGAAGCACAGTCAGGGGGTCAAAGTTGAAACCAGATGATACTCAGCCAGAAAGGAATTTAAATGAGCTTCTTCTGGGGTATGCCAAAAATTCAAAAAATCCATAAAAGGGAAATCTTCAATGCCCAGTTGATTAAAACACCGATTCACAAAGGGGTGGATATTAAAATCTCCACCAAGAATGATAAAACTTTTCTCCAAGCTGGATTTGGGCATGATGTCAAAAAACCCCTTAAGAGTCATAATATGACATGGTATACTAGACGAAGAGGGAGTGTTATAAAAATTAACAACCAACAGGCTAGGTGAATTTGAAGATTTCAACAAATCGGCAGCTATGTTAGACAAAGCTGTATGGGTAAGCGTTAATGAGACCAGAATTAAAAGTCCTCCCTTTACTCTCCTGTGAATGGAGGGAACAACAGGAACAGAGAAGGAAAGATGGCCATTAAGAAAAAAATCTTTAGTGGCATCCCACATCTTCTGTAAACCCATAACATTACATTTAGCTATAAAGTCATAGAAGACATTATTATCCTTCTTACTAAAAAGGCCGGCAGTGTTTCAATTTAAAAAAGAGACAGTGCCTTGGTTCTCCTGAATGACCTTTTACTCCCTCATACTAACATGTAAGTTGCTGACATCCGGTTTAGTCAGTCAATCTATATCACATAAGGAGCCTAATGGGGCAAAACAATTAAAGGTGGAAACATTAGCCTCGGTCAAAGGAGCTACGGCAGGGTCTAAAGGCCCTAGGGAAACAGCTTCAAAAGCATTTGGCCCCTCAAAAGCAAAAGGGGAATCTTATAGAAGAAGCCCAGAAGGAGTACGCAAATACCGGTTGCCGACAATTTGCTATGAGGAAACACCCTTTACCACGCAGTCTAAAGGGTGCCTTTACAATGCGGGGACTACATCGAACGCATCTTACTTTAGCATGCAAGTCGTTACAATGACTTGCTTTAGAGAATGTGGTGTTGGACTGGTGTTGGATTTAAAGTCCAATGCCTTCCCTACTGATACACCGACTGGAGTTGGAATAGTAAATTATACTATTCCAATGTCCAGCGCCCCACAAAGGCAATGTAATGATTTGCATGCTAAAGGAACATGTGGTAATGACGCAGTCGTGGCAGTGACTGCTTTGTTAGGCCATGCATGGGTTAGGCGTGCGTAGTTCTGTCATACAACCCTTGCTTTGTGACAATTTAGATAGCAAATAAACAGATAACAGCAAATTATTAAAATTAACTACTACACAATCACTCTCTAATATCTTTGGTTGGGAGCTGACACATGAAACTCTATGGCTATAAAAATGTCCTTTTACAAAGGTTAACTATGTCCCAGGAGAGTATGCAGTCAATGTATTACTCTGTTCTTAAGCTGGCCGAAACTTTCAAAATAATTAGGCTTCAGTATAGAAACTTTGGCCAGCATGATGACATAGGGCTTTGCTGCTGGAGGAAGTTCTAAATTGTATAGCAAAATAACGGCTTTACACAAACTAGGAGGTTCACGAGGAGCTGGATTCAAATGATTCTCTCCAGAGAGAGACCCAATTGCAAATTTTGAGATTCTGCCACGCTAAGTGAGGGCATAATCCTTTCAGCTGCAGAATTGCGGGTAACGCTACAGGGAGGATGAGAGGTTGCTGATAAGCAGGGACCAGGAGCAATTGGATCCCTCGATGAGAAGAAATAACATTCACCCCTTCCATGATAGTCAAAGATTTAGGGGTCCATTAGGATGACGGGCGGACAAAGTCCGCCCGTCATCCTAGCGGGGTTTGGGACCGCCCGCCATAAGGGCTGGGGTCCCGGGGGTGGTATTAGGATGTGCCCGCCACAGTGGCGGGCACATCCTGTATTTTTAGCATTGTGGCGGGCGGTGCTCTCTGCACCGCCCGCCACAATGCTAAAAATGCTTTCCAGCATTTACATTTACAAAGCTGCAGGCACCGCGCGGTGCCTGCCGCTTTGTAAATGCAAATGAAGGGTGTACCACATGTACCCCCCGTGTGCACCCCCTACTGTTCTTCACTCTGGGGGCCCACAGGGGGCCCCCAGAGTGAAGTCCGCATGCTTTTCCGTGGCAGCATTTCCGCCACGGAAAGGCATTGTGAAATGCCTATCATAATATGGCTGGCGGTGTCTGATAGACACCGCCACCATATTATTCCTTTTCCGCCCCGGCCGCAAGGCGACCGGGGCGGAAAAGCGGCGGATGGTCTTTCCGTCCGCTGAGGTCCCCCCGCCACACTAATATGGCAGGGGGGGAAACGAGAGTTGATGGCGGGCGGATCCGCCCGCCATCATAATGGGCCCCTTAGGGTCAGACTCTCTTTTTATACTCGGCTTTAGCCACACTGGCACCCTGACAACTCAGCTTGTACAAGCCCTTAAAAGGCCAAGCTATAACATGGTCTCTTAGGTTGCTAATGACGTCTTCAATCAGAATACGTCTGTGCTCACAAGTGGAAAAAATAGATGAAACCAGGGATTCGAGCTTTGATGACATTAAGACCATAAGTCTATCAACAATGATTTTTCAAGAGTCACTGGAAATTAAGCAGGGCAGGTGGCCACATGGAGAGGGCTGGGGAGCTGTTTTGGGCATTGTAGACTTTTTCTTCCTTGTAATACTTGATGAAATTGTCCCGAGCCCACCTAGAGGGACACTGTCAGCAGCAGGTTTAGGGCACCCAAATTACCAGAGTTTGGGACCGTTACAGACAAAGAAGATAAAGGGAGCCTGATGATGGAAGTTGCTTTCTTTGCTTGCACATCAGGACCAGCCCCATCACCTATCACGGCCTCAACTACAGTAGGGATTGAGATTTGTTCTGTACTTGCAAACCAATCCCTAACACCACTTCTACTGAATTGATTTCATTGATATTGCCCCGGAGGTGAGTGACAACAATATATTTGCCCCATTACAAGGGCATTTGAAGCTCCAGCAGCTGCTGATTTTTTCTGCTTACCCATTGCCAATGCTCATTGTAGCAGTTGTATAAGGGGAAAACACGGGGTCAGGAGGGGGGGTCTGGTCCGGTCTCAGCTGGGCGTAGACGGGCACAGCTGGGTCCACCCTTTGCGCATCCTGCGCCATGGGAGAAGAGACCTCTTTTTATAGCGCTCAACCACTACAGGATGAAAACCCCTCCTTCCTCATCATAGGGTTATTGTAAATGGAAGTCTGGCCAGCGTGTCCATGGGAAAGGAGACCTCCATCTATAGAGCATGACTGGCACAGGATGAACTCCCCTCCTTCTTACTCTCAGGGCATTAGATAATCGAAGTCCGGCAAGCATGTCCTGCGCTGCAGGAGAAAAGAACTCCCTTCATAGTACCTGACTGTTTCAGGATGAAAGCTCCTCCTTCCTCCTCACAGAGCAATTGATAATGGAGCTCTGGCAAGCGCATCTGCTGGGTACTTAATCCCAATTCTTGATGTAGAGTAAATGTAAATTGATACTGGTATAGCGCACTATTCACCCGCAAGGGTCTCAAGGCGCTTGTACGAATACCACTGTGGAACCCATCCTGGCTTTCCCTGTGAGGTGTCCACTCCTGGGCACCCCCAAGGTGGAGGCCAGGCATCCTTAGCATTGTGGGGATTAAGCAAGCTATGGCCTAGAGTTGCAGAGTGGGACTCCATGATTGGAATAGGCACCGAGGCGAGAATTATCAGGTCCGTGGAATTTCGAGCCCAAGACCCGCCGAGGCGGGGAATTGAACCCTGGTCCCGGGCTAGACCTCTGCATTAGGGTCTGCCGCTCTAACCATTGAGCCACACTTCTCCACTGAGTAAGCGAGTGAGCACACTTGAGAATGCTCATAAGGCATCTAAGATACATATTGTCAACTATCTGAAGCATGGAGGAGTTAGTATAACCCCAGATATCACTGGCGTAGTAGACTGCAGATGTACATTTCGTCTGATATAACTTTAGTAAAGCTTTGAAGTGCTTTCTCCCCAGCCTGGAAGCAAAACGAGAAACCAAAGAAATAGCCATCATACACTGATTTTTCTTGGAGATAATTTATGGGGACCAAGTAGCAGAATCAAAATGAACACCCATATAAGAAAAGGCATTAGCTGTAGCTAAGTCATGTTCTTCAATGTGAAATACCCGTGACCCTAGATCTGGTGATCCTCGACCCAGCCACCATCACAAAGTATTTATTATAATTGGTAGCTAGGTCCAGGCCATCCATAAAAGTTACAAACAAATCTAAGAGGTTTTGCAGGCCTACCCCTGTTCTAGAAAGGGTGACATCACCGGCATAAAGTAGTGCTGGGAGGGGGCATTTCCCCACTAGGGCAAAGTCCAAACCATTGATTAACGATTGCTTCTCTAGGTTGTTTATATAGATGGTAAACAAAAATAGGCCCAATATATAATGTTGACATAACCCTCTGCTTACCCAAAAAGCCTCAGTACAAGAGCGCATGTTTAAATGTGGATCACACGAAAAATAAACAATGTCCTCTACCCTCATGGACAAAAATATGCTCCACAGTTTGCCCCCGTCTAACCTATTGAAAGCCATTGTGAGGTCCATAAAAGCCATATGGATCGAACTGCTTTTGGCTACTATGTACCTGTTAATAATAGGGTAGAAATGAAGGCACTGATCAATGTTACTTTTACTGGCCTGACCCCATATTATAGGTCATAGAGAATATGATTTACCTCAGCCCTAGAAGTTAACCTGTTAAACACCATCCAACTTAAGACCTTAACCACTGAGTCAATCAGGGAGATTGGTCAATAGAACCATTGATCATTTTTATCTCCCTTCTTAAAACCTTGGATAATAATTGATGTGGACCTTGATGGAGGAGGCCCATCCTTAAATGGTAAGAGTACCAATGTTTTAGCCCTCGTTCCTAATTGTAATGCCCTAAGCAGTTTCTGATGTGCATTAGATCCAGGGTTATCAGGCCAACCAGGCATAGGCATACCACAACTTAGGCTTGATGCAGATGAATGTTCAAAAACCTTAACAGCTATTGAGACATGGACACTTAAGATTTCCTTGTCCATTGTGTCAGTGTTAAGACAAGTTGCAAAGTCTGAGGCACATCTGCTAAATTATTTAGCATTAAAAACCTTTGTTACAACTTTTGACCATTTTAACCTCCTTCTCTGATTGATCGGGATCCCCCCAATACTTGGAATTGAAAAACTCCTATCGATCGGTGTATCTCACCCAAAAGAAGGACAGATTGGGTTACGGTCACTAAATTCACAGGCCAGAATCCTTAGTTCATTAATTATACTCAACAGTGAGGTTGAGACAAATACAAAAGTCAATGATTGAGAAACAGCACCACTTCATAAAGGTTGGAGAAAGAGGTGAGGCCTTGCGGGAAAAAAAAGAAAAGCAGGTCAAATTGATGCAAAAGGCTATGTAAGAATTCCCCGTCAGGTGTATTTTAGATGTAGAGCATTCATTTTGCTTCATCTTATTTTCAAGTAGGTTTTAGACTAATTCCCTCGCAAGGATGAATGTTAAAATCTTCCATTTAGTTGTATTGTGGAGAAGTGAGTCGCTGCTCATCAAGACGTTCCTGGAAAGACCTTAGAGTATAAAGATGCTATAAATGACTCTCTATGGAATTAGTATTATAATAGTTAAGAAGGGAGAGTTCAGTCAACTTGGGAAAGGTAACCAGCAGAGGGGGAACATATAGGGAACCTGATTGATTGATTGATTGATTGAATGAGGATTTTTAGTGCGCAACTTTGCCCGAAGGCGTCAAGGCGCAAATGATGGAAACTAGCCAGGTACTTATATAAAAGTATAGGGTATAGAAGCCTAGGAGTAGGCTTCAGTAAAGAGCAGAATTTTAAGGCCCTTTCGGAAGAGGGCAAGAGATTCCAGGTCCCTGAGTTCCAAGGGGAGCTCGTTCCAAAGTCTGGGAGCGAGGGAGGAGAAAGCCTTGCCTCCCCATCTCGCTTTAGCAACTCGAGGGACGGTCAGCAAATTCTGGCTGGCAGAGCGCAAGGCCCTACCAGGGACGTAGGTTGACACTAGGGACCTGATGCCCTCAGCACCAGCACCATGAAGAGCCCGGTGGGTAATAGTTAGGATTTTAAATTTTATCCTGGCATACACAGGGAGCCAGTGAAGATTTTTCCTGATCAAGGTTCCTGAAGAGCGTCTGGGGGCATTGACGACAAACCTCGCTGCAGCGTTCTGGATGACTTGCAGACGATGGATTAGTTTGTTGCTCATGCCAAGATATAAGGCATTGCAGTAGTCCAGGCGCGAGGATAGGAGGGCAACAGAAACCAGTTTCCGGGCGTCAGGAGAGAGGTAGTGGGTAAGTTTTCTTAACACCCTTAAAACCCCGCAGCAGGTTGAGACGGTTCTGTTTACTTGCTTATCGAAAACAAGTGAGGTGTCAAATATGACTCCCAGGTTACGGGCGACGGAAGAAGGCTGGGGGCATATTCCCAGTGTCTGTGGCCACCAGTCGGCTGACCAAACCTCCTTGTTTCCACCAAAGACAAGGATCTCAGTCTTTTCCCCGTTTAACTTGAGGAAGTTCGAGGCCATCCAACCTGCCACTGCTTCCATGCAATTTCTAAAATTTAGGGCCGTGGTCTTAACAGATTGCGACAGAGAGACCATGATCGGGTGTCATCGGCGTACGAGAGCACTTCCAGTTCAAAAGTTCTGACAAGCCTAGCAAGTGGGGGCACATAAACGTTGAAGAGCGTAGGGCTCAGAGAGGAGCCCTGCGGGACCCCACACTGCAGAGGCTTGGCGGTGGAAAGGAAGTCACCCAGTTTGACCCTTTGCTCCCGATGGTTGAGGAAGGAAGTGAGGACTCGGAGGCTCAGAGCCAGACCCTCCACCCCCGTCTCCCTGAGGCGGGAGGCCAAGATGGTAGGGGACAGGGTGTCAAATGCGGCTGTAAGGTCGAGCAGGATCAGAAGAGTAGTCTGACCTCTGTCGACCTTAGCGCGGATGTTATTGACCACCACTGTGAGGGCTGACTCAGTGCTGTGCGCCTTTCAAAAGCCATGCTGAGAGGGGTCAAGCAGGCAGGTCTTATCAAGAAAGGCGCTAAGATGGAAATTCAGATGAGCCTCCAACATCTTGGCTGGAGCCGGAAGGAGGGAAATGGGACGAAAGTTCTTCAGCGTCCCAGGATCCAAGGAGGCCTTTTTCAGGAGGGGCTTAATGATGGCAGTCTTCCAGGATGCTGGAAATGATCCGCTGGAGATAGCCCTATTCATAACTTCCAGCAAGGGGGGAAGTAAGGTATCCCTGCAATTTTTTAGGATTTTAAGCGGGCAGGGGTCGAGGGGGATCCTGAATTGATCGAGTCCAGAAGCTTGTCAAGGACCTCAGTCGTAAGAGGGGGAAAACTGCAGTAGGTTTCATTGGAGACTGGGATATGCTCTAGACTGGGAGGAGGATCATGGGTGAGATTATGAGTCTGGAGTGCTGTGTAAATGTCCAATATTTTATTGTGGAAAAAGGTGGAGATCTGATCACAGAGTTCTTGCGAGGGAACTATGGGATCAGGATGTTGGATAAGAGATAAGGTATCTACCACCTTAAAAAGGTCTCCACGGGAAGTGAAGGATGAGGTTAGATTGGAAAAGTAAGTTTGCTTTTCGGCTAACACCGCCGCTTTATAGCTCTTAAGGAGATTTTTATGCTTGGACCGTTGGTCAGCATCAGGCTGGGCTCTCCAGAGCCTTTCTTGCCTCCTACACTCCTGTCTCTGCAATCTAAGAGATTCTGAGTACCAGGGCGCTGAGGGGCGTTTCCTGGCACAGTAGTGGGATTTAAGCGGGGCGAGAGTATCCACAGCCCTAGAGATAGTGCTTGCGAACTCGCGGGCAGTGGTATCGATGTCCTGAGAAGGAGGAGGCTTAAAGTTGGCGATGAGAGGGCCAAGGGATTCATTAGACAGGCCCCTGTAATTCATCTTCAGGACCCAACAGTTCATATCCGTGGGAGGAACGGAAAGAAAGCCTGACGCGAATTCCAAGGGAACTGCTTTATGATCCGACCAGGAGAGGGACAAAGGGGAGCCGATCTCTAGCCTGGGGTCGTTCGTAAACACCCCATCTAAGATGTGGCCAGCAGAATGGGTAGGAAAAAACACCTTTTGGGAAAGGCTGAGAGAAGCCAGTAAGTCCACAAGGGACATTGTATCAGCCGAGTTGTGATTTTCTAAATGGAAATTGAAATCTCCGAGAATAGTCAGGGAGGGCCTATTAATAAACGGTTCGATTACTTCGAGTAGATCGGCGGCGAACAAAGACCTAGAGCCCGGAGGTCTGTAAATAAGGATACCTGCAAAGTTTTCCTTGGGGGAGGTGCTGAGGGAGAAGAAAAGGGTCTGGAAAGATTTCTGGGGGGAAGGAAGGAACTCCATGCCTGTATGTAGCTCCACAAACTTGACATTAATCTGGAGAAAAACCAAGATAAACAAACTTCCCTTTGCTCTACCTGCACTGGAGTAAATAGCGTAAAAAAAGAAAAATGTATATCCATCCAAACAAAATGAGGGGAATGTGTTCCATGTTTCCTGTAAATAGATAATGCTATCGTGTTGAATAAAGTCAAGCCGTTTGTTATCAAGGTCCTTATTACTCAAGCCCACACTGTTCCAGTTTAAAATCTTTGATACAGCTTGTAGTAACACCCTCGGATACAACAACCCTCTCCTCCGATACAATACCTGACGCTTGGGAAACCAAACATTGTGGGATCAGTCAATCACAACTCCCCAGAGAATTCTGAGGTTCAAGCATGTTAGACAGGCAAATTCTAGAAAAGGTGCTAACCATGTCATTATTTTCTGGCTGATGTATAGTAGCCAAAAAGGGGAGTTGACATGGATTAAACAAGACTTATAAGAAAAGTTCACTAGTGACATCAAGATCACTGACAGAGGGTCCTTAACCCCTTCCATGCTCATGACGAGCTCAGCTCGTCATGCAGTACACTGCTTGTGTGCTCATGACGAGCTGAGCTCGTCATGAACAATGGGATTCATAGATCATCAGCATGGAGGATGAATCTCTGTAGCATTGATGGTGTTAAAACTGATTGTGCTAGTACTCTGGTCACCTCTCCTAGTCGGTTAAAATTTACCACAACACAGTAACCATCAAAACGCTTTTGATCAGAGCCAATCCATCCAACCCTCCTGACCAAGATCACCTGTTGAACTGGATAAGCCCCCCGTCCAACAAACTTATGTCTCCAACCAATGTGTGAACTTCTATTTCAATTGCTAGTAATCTTCCAGTGCCCCCTTCTGGAAAGCAGGTACATTTCCTAGAAACACCACATAAGGTGCGGCATCCGGTGGGAGGTTAATGGAAACATCTACAGAAGGAGAAGCTACCATACAATGATTGAAAGTTGGCTTATTAGAGCTGATGGCATTTTGAGAAAACTTGTTCCATACAACGGGTGGATGTAGAGTCACACTACCACTGGGGTCTTTGTTTCAACTGTGTTGATAGGGTTACTTGTAGGGCCTACAAACAAAGACTTTACCCGATCCAGGGAAACTACTTGTGTTTGCTCCACTGCAAGGAATCTGCCCCTGTAGGATGCCCTCCAGAGGGCCAGGCATGACTTCCTCCTCCCGTAGTACTGTCTAATAGATAATGCCCATGAACATCATTTAGGGGTCCCAGCTATTACCCCAGGTTTGCCCCTTGCCACCCCTGGCACGGCCTTTGCGACCCCTGGCCTCAGAGGTAGCAAAGTCAATGTCAAAAATACTGAGGCAGCTTGCTGTTATCCGTGTGGGCACTTTACTCTTGTTTTCTGCCCATTTTGTATTATACTAATAACGAATAATAGTTTATTATTCACCATTAGTTTAATAAACAAAATGGAGCACCAAGAGCTAGAACAAGATCAACAGTCGAAGATGATGTAAGTAAAAAAATGTTTTAATGTATGTTGTGTGCATGCTTGTGGGTGAGAGTGTGTTTGTGTGCAATGGAGTGTGTGTTTGTGAGCATGTGTCTGTATGCCAGGCGCGCAACACCCATTGGGCTCACCGGGCTTCAGCCCCCCCCCCCCCGTCGTATTCTCCAGACCGGGCTAATTTGACGTGCACTGAAAGGATAAAAGAAGGCTGTGCATCGGAGCCGAGAATGTGATTTTTATGATGCTTTCTGAGGCCCAGCAGCCCGAGCCAGCCAGCCTCTGAACAGTTTGAGTTAACCTCTTGTTTTCCTTTACTGGCCCCGAGGTGATATAATTGCCTGAAGGCAGGGATTTCACCTAAGCACTTGATGTGTTCAGCATGGGGTGGGGGTGGGAGTGGGAAGATGCACACAGCAGGAGGAAAGGGCTGGCCAGTGCAGGTGACGCTTTTCCTTTGTATAGGAATTCCTGCTGGCGTCAAACCCCAGGGTTTGCTGTCTGTGCACTTGCATGGATGTGTATTCCATACAAGTGCACAGACAGCAAACCCTGGGATATGACGCCAGCAGGAATTAATTTACAAAGTAAAAGCATCACCTGCACTGCCATCCCTTTGCCCCTGCTGTCTGTGCACTCGTATGGAATTCACATCCAAGGCCCTGCTCACCAGTTAAATGGTGAACAGGGCCATGGATCTTTCTCTTTTTGCATCCATGGGCACCAACTACACAGAAGCAGAGGAGGCCCTGGCAAGGAGAAAGCAGGAAACATTTGACACACACCTATCTACACTGTGAGATATTCGGGAGGGGCTGGATGCCAGGACGCAGTGCTGCTGATCAGCCCAACTCAACTGAATAGTATCAGAAGAGCAGGCAGCCGTTTTTTATGTAAGTTTCAGTAACTTTAATGAATTCTTCAGCACAGCATTACCTACTGCCTGCATATCTAGGTTACTCTAAGGGAATGTTGTTTTTGACTTACATACATGGAAACGTCAGAGGAGAGTCCCCTCCGAATATGCACATGTAGTGTAAGTTTGTAGTGTTCATTTTTTGGGGTGCTATGTGGGTAACTTTAGGGTTCAGGGTGGGTGTGGGTTTTAGGGTGCCAGCGAGTAATTTTAGGGTTCAGGGTGGGTTACGGATTGGTGTGCCAGGGGGTAATTTTAGGGTTCAGGACGGGTATGGGCTTTGGGGGCCAGAAGGGTAATTTAGGGGTTCAGGGTGGGTGTGGGTTTTGGGGTGCCAGGGGTAATTTTAGGCTTCAGGGTGGGTATGGGTTTTGGGGAGCCAGGGGTAATTTTAGGGTTCAGGGTGGGTATGGGTTTTGTGGTGCCAGGGGTACTATTAGGGTTCAGCGTGGGTATGGGTTTTGGGGTGCTAGGGGTCATTTTAGGGTTCAGGGTGGGTATGGGTTTTGGGGGCAAGGGTGTCATTTTAGGGTTCAGGGGTAATTTTCGGGGTCAGAGTGGTAATGGGCTTTGGGGTGCCAGGTGTAATTTTAGGGTTCAGGGAGGGCATGGGTTTTGGGGTCCCAGGGGTAATTTTAGGGTTCAGGGTGGGTATGGGATTTGGGGTGCCAGGGGGTAATTTTAGGGTTTAGGGTGGTAATGGGTTTTGGGGTGCCATGGGGTTAATGTTAGGGTTCAGGGCGGGTATGGGTTTTAGTGTGTGAGGGGGTGGAAATTTGAGGGTTTAGGGTGGGTGTGGTTTTCGGGTGTCAGAGGGGGGCAATGTTAGGGTTCAGGGTGGGTATGGGTTGTGGGGTGCCAGGGAGTAATTTTAGGGTTCAGTGTGGGTATGGGTTTTGGTGTGCCAGGGGTAATTTTAGGGTGGTTAAGGGTTTTGGGGTGCTATGGGGTTAATTTTAGGGTTCAGGATGTGAGGGTTAATTTTAGGGTTCAGGGTGGGTGTGGGTTTTCGGGTGTCAGGGGGGCAATTTTAGGGTTCAGGGTGGGTATGGGTTTTGGTGGGCCGGGTGGTAATTTTAGGGTTTAGGGTGGTAATGGGTTTTGGGGTGGCATGGTGTTAATTTTAGGGTTCAGTGCAGGTATGGGTTTTAGGGTGTGAGGGGGGTATTTTAGGTTTCAGGGTGGGTGTGGGTTTTCGGGTGTCAGGGGGGCAATTTTAGGGTTCAGGGTGGGTATGGGTTTTGTGGTGCCAGGGCTACTATTAGGGTTCAGCGTGGGTATGGGTTTTGGGGTGCCAGGGGTAATTTTAGGGGTCAGGGTGGGTATGGGTTTTGGGGGCAAGGGTGTAATTTTAGAGTTCAGGGAGTAATTTTGGGGGTCAGTGGTAATGGGATTTGGGGTGCCAGGTGTAATTTTAGGGTTCAGGGAGGGCATGGGTTTTGGGGTCCCAGGGGTAATTTTAGGGTTCAGGGTGGGTATGGGATTTGAGGTGCCACGGGGTAATTTTAGGGTTTAGGGTGGTAATGGGTTTTGGGGTGCCATGGGGTTAATGTTAGGGTTCAGGGCGGGTATGGGTTTTAGGGTGTGAGGGGGTGGACATTTTAGGGTTAAGGATGGGTGTGGTTTTTGGGTGTCAGGGGGGGGCAATGTTAGGGTTCAGGGTGGGTATGGGTTGTGGGGTGCCAGGGAGTAATTTTAGGATTCAGCGTGGGTATGGGTTTTGGTGTGCCTGGGGTAATTTTAGGGTGGTTAAGGGTTTTGGGGTGCTATGGGGTTAATTTTAGGGTTCAGGATGTGAGGGTTAATTTTAGGGTTCAGGGTGGGTGTGGGTTTATGGGTGTCAGGGGGGTAATTTTAGGGTTCAGGGTAGGTATGGATATAGACCCTACCTCTTTAGCAGAGTTAGCAATCCGGGTTAAATCTGGCTCCCCGAACGACTGCTGCCCGCCATCAGTCCTGCGGAGTATATGTCTGTACTTTCCAGACTGTATTCTACCTTTACTCAACGGGGCACTCAGCAGCGGCACCGTTCCAACTTCCTTCAAGGAGGCTATTTTAGTGCCCCTCCTCAAAAAACCTGGAGCCGACCCCGCGGAGCCCTCGAACTACCGCCCCATCTCCCTCCTCCCGTACTTCTCAAAATTGATGGAGGCCCACGTCACTCGATGCCTGTCAAACTTCATTGAATCATCTCGAGCCTAACCAAGCCGGCTTCAGACCTGCCCACTCTACTGAGCACGTCATCCTGGCAGTCCTGGACACACTCAGAAGCAACGCGGACGCGGGCTCCCCCCAAGCCCTCGTTCTCCTGGATCTTTTGGCTGCGTTCGACACGGTGGACCATAACATCCTTCTCCACCGTGTCGAGCAGGCCGGCATCCAGGGCGCCGCGTTTGACTGGGTCAAGTCCTTCCTCACCGGGAGAATACAGGCGGTCCGCCTGGGGCCCTACACTGCCACCAAAGCACCCACGCACTGTGGAGTCCCCTAGGGCTCCTCCCTCTCGCCGCTCTTATTCAACCTATACCTCCGGCCCCTGATCAAATCCCTTCAAAAATGGGACATTGTTACCTTCAATTACGCTGACGACTTGCAGATCATCCTCCCGCTCGACTCACCTCATGCCATTAACACCTTTCACGCAGTTATGACTCACATCCAATGTTGGATGAACCAGAACCAGCTGAAACTAAACCCCGGGAAGACTGAGCTCCTCCTCCCGGGACTCAGTCACGCTCACTGGGGCCCGCAGTTCTGGTCGCTGGAGCTAGGCCCTCCCCCAATCCCAGTGAAAACTGTAAAGAGCCTGGGTGTGATCATCGATGCTGAGCTCTCTCTCAGAACACAGGTGGGAGCAGTAATATCCTCCTGCATGTACCAGCTCCGGAAGATACGCAAAGTCCGCCACATACTCCCCCCCCGCTGCACTTACCCAAGTCGTGATCTCACTTGTGCTCTCCCGCCTATATTTTTCTAACTCAATCTACCATGGCCTTCCTTCATCCCTGACTCACCGCCTCCAGGTTGTCCAGAACCAAGCGGCCCGCCTAATCCTTAACACCCCAAGATGGCAATCTGCCAAACCACTGCTCCATAGTCTTCATTGGCTCCCTATAGCCCAAAGGGCAGCCTTCAAGTTGGCATGTCTCACCTTCAAGACCCTTCACGGTTCTGGCCCTGCGTTTGTAACATCCCTCATCCGCCCCTACTGTCCTCAGCGTGACCTCGGCTCGGCCCACCGTCACTTACTTGCCACTTCCAAAATTAAAACTAAGAAATTCGGCGGTCGCCGCTTCTCTTATCTAGCCCCTGCATTCTGGAACCCCCTCCCTCTCCCCATCAAATCCCCATCCTCTCTTTTGAACTTCAGGAAATTACTTAAAACTCACCTCTTCCCTCCCCTTTGTTAGAACCCGCTACTTTGTTTCCCCCTCACTCATTCTGTCTCTCAGCGCCAGGAAGCCTCGGCGTCAGTGCGCTTTATAAATGGCACCTAAGATAAGATAAGATAAGATGGGTTTTGGGGTCCCAGGGGGTAATTTTAGGGTTCAGCGTGGGTATGGGTTTTGGTGTGCCAGGGGTAATTTTAGGGTGGTTAAGGGTTTTGGGGTGCTATGGGGTTAATTTTAGGGTTCAGGGTGGGTATGGGTTTTAGGATGTGAGATGGGAATTTTAGGGTTTCAGGGTGGGTGTGGGTTTTCGGGTGTCAGGGGGGCAATTTTAGTGTTCAGGGTGGGTATGGGTTTTGGGGTGCCGGGAGGTAATTTTAAGGTTTAGGGTGTTAATGGGTTTTGGGGTGCCATGGGGTTCATTTTAGGATTCAGTGCGGGTATGGGGTTTAGGGTGTGAGGGGGAGCATTTTAGGTTTCAGGGTGGGTGTGGGTTTTTGGGTGTCAGGGGGGCAATTTTAGGGTTCAGGGTGGGTATGGATTTTGGGGTGCCGGGGGGTAATTTTAGGGTTTAGGGTGGTAATGGGTTTTGGGTGCAAGGGGGTAATTTTAGGGTTCAGCTTAGGTATGTGTTTTGGTGTGCCAGGGGTAATTTTAGGGTTCAGGGTGGGTATGGGGTTTAGGGTGTGAGGGGGAGCATTTTAGGTTTCAGGGTGGGTGTGGGTTTTTGGGTGTCAGGGGGGCAATTTTAGGGTTTAGGGTGGTAATGGGTTTTGGGTGCAAGGGGGTAATTTTAGGGTTCAGCTTAGGTATGTGTTTTGGTGTGCCAGGGGTAATTTTAGGGTTCAGGGTGGGTATGGGGTTTAGGGTGTGAGGGGGAGCATTTTAGGTTTCAGGGTGGGTATGGATTTTGGGGTGCCGGGGGGTAATTTTAGGGTTTAGGGTGGTAATGGGTTTTGGGTGCAAGGGGGTAATTTTAGGGTTCAGCTTAAGTATGTGTTTTGGTGTGCCAGGGGTAATTTTAGGGTTCAGGGTGGGTATGGGTTTTGGGGTGCCAGGGGGGAATTTAATGTTCAGTATGGGTATGGGTTTTGGGGTACCAGGGGTAATTTTAAGGTTCAGGGTGGGTATGGGTTTTGGGGGGCAAGGGTGTAATTGTAGGGATCAGAGCAGGTATGAGTTTTGGGACTCCAGGGGGGTGATTTTAGGGTTCAGGGTGGGTGTGGGTTTTGGCGTGCAAGGGGGGTACTTTTGTGGTTCAGGGTGGTAATGGATTTGAGGGGGCAAGGGTGTAATTTTAGGGATCAGTACGGGTATGGGTTTTGGGGTGCCAGAGGTAATTTTAGGGTTCAGGGTGGGTATGGTTTTGGGGGGCAAGTGTGTAATTTTAGGGATCAGCGCGGGTATGGGGGTTGGGGTTCTAGGGTGATGATTTCGGAGTTCAGGTTGGTAATGGGTTTTGGGGTGTGAGGCGGTAGTTTTAGGGTTCGGTGGTTATGGGTTTTGGGGTGCCAGGGGTGTAATTTGGAGGTTCGGGTGGTAATGGATTTTGGGGGGCAAGGGGTAATATGCGGGTTTAGCGTGAGTATGGGTTTTGGGGTGCCAAGGGTAATCTTAGCGTTCAGGGTGGGTATGGGTTTTGGGGTACCTGGGGTAATTTTAGGGTTCAGGGCGGGTATGGGTTTTGGTGTGCCAGGGGGTAACTTTGGGGTTCAGGGTGGGTATGGGTTTTGGGGTACCAGGGGTAATTTTAGGGTTCAGGGTGGGTATGGGTTTTGGACTTGCAATGATAAACATTTCACAAGCACATTGTCCTCCTATAGAAGCAATTGTTGACGAACTGGCGAAAAAGGGCCGTCGCCTTGAAATGGCATTGTGAAAATTGGTTATATTGTGTTCCTAAAGTGCTTTGTAGTAAAATATATTAAATTGGCCTTTTAATTCAGTACATTCTGTTCCTTTTTCATAAGACAATAGGACATAAATGCATCAAATTAACAAAAATGTGTGCTCTAATTGTCCAGTTTCAAATGCAGAATTCATCACGTTTTCTCCGCTTGACCTGAGCATTAATCGATCCCGATTATCTGCCATTTGAGCCCCGCCCCATTGATTAACATTAGCCACGCCCCTTCATTTGCCATGTTAGCCGCCCCCGAAATTAAGACCTAGTTGCGCCCCTGGTGAGCATGTGTGAGTGAGTGAATGAAAATCAGTGATAGTAAGAGCCAGTGACATGTAGTGAGTGAGAATGATTGTCAGTGAGTATGAGTGGGTCAGTGAATGAGTAAGTGCAAGTGCAAGATAATGAATAAGAGTGAAGGAGTGTAAGCAAGTGATAGTGAATGAGTAACGAGTGAGTATAATTGAGTGTGGGTAAGACTCTAGTGCCTGCCACTGGCCCTGACAAACTGACCGTACTTCTTGACTTATACATCCATGCAGGAAAAATACTGCTGCTGGAAAACTGTAGGCATCTGTCAGCATGACAGGTACTTGTGACAAAATACAGGCACTGGCACTCTGCTATGTGGGATTCTTTTAAAAAAAAATGTATTATCCGTCGTTGTATGTCGACTCCCCCGCCCCCCTTCCCCACCCTGCACCATAGCTCCTACCTGCACGGGCTGCTCCTGCATGCTGGAGTAAATTTTTGGCATAATGGTCATCCTTAGGTAAAATAGTCATACTGACATATCAGAAAAAAATCTTGGAATACAGATCACTCATGGAAAAATGCTGCCACTGGCATACTTGGGGAAAATTTTGCATTGGGGCGCCTGTGACTTTAGCTCATTGGAGATGCTTCTTGATATAAGAGAAGAAAACCATGGCACGTGAGAGGGGCAACCAGGATAAAATACTGGACCTGACATACTAGAGGTAATTTTGACATAAGTTATCTGGATGGAATTATTTGCCAACTTCTGACATTAGTATGTTGTAGGCAATTTTTTGCATAATGGACACCCATGTCAAATGACTGGCCTGCATGATAAAAAGCTGGCCCTAGCACAATGAAGGTAATCTTTGATGTATAGAGGCACCCATAGCACATTTTGAAACCAAGAAAACAATAGGGTCTTCTTTTCAGAAGCATCACATTTCATTGCCTTGGCACACCATGAAAGAATTTGAATATGAATGTGTCCTTTTTAGCAAAATTATGTGAGCATTGTGCTTTTACGTACATTATTTCATCCCATTTAACTCAAACTTTTCGCAGAGGGAGACCACCCATAAACTCCAAGAAGAGGTCTGGCTTTCAGTAATTCAGGGCATACTGAGGATTTGGGGGGCTGCCAACCTTAGGGTGGTTGCCCCCTGGGTGTAATGGGGAAGTGGAGCAGTCTGACAACTGCTCCGGTTTGGGCTCGTATGGGCTATAAACCTAGCCCAGGGGTATAAAACCAGAAATTATGGGGTCTGAGCCACCCTTTTTTCTAGGTGGCACGTGGCTGGTACCTTTAGGCAGTGTTTTTCCCCACCCTCCCGTCCCTTTAGATAGGGGTTTTAGGGGATATTAGTTATGTTTGAGGCTATTATCTTTGGGCTGGCTTTGTCTGGAACAGGTGTGCTATGGTTGTATATATGTATGGCTGTCGCTATGAAGCAGGGGTGGTTGGCTGAGAAGTTGGCATGGTTTACACAAGTTTATTGTTGTTGACAGCGGCAGTTCAGTCTGAAAGGGAACAGGTAGACAAGCTCACGCCTTGACAAGCCAGGAAGTTAGAGGTTCAGAAGAAAGTTTAGTTAGTTAGAGGTTAATAGTTGTAGTTAAGAGGGAGTGTAGTATAAAGGTCTCAGATGCAGTTGATCAGCACTAGAGCAAGTAGACAATTACAGAATTAAGTTTTTGTGGGGAGCGTTATTTAGGGGTGAGAAGTAGCTTAACATAGATGCACAACTTTGTATAATGAGGTTTGTAGTTTTGTAAGGCAAAGGCCCAGGTTGTGTTTTTGTGATGTGCACCTGTTTCAATAAAGCGGCCTTTTTCACAAAAACCTGGTGCCAGTGGTCGGTACTGCTACCCAGCTTCCCCAAGAATTCATGGCCAAATATTCCAAACTGGAATACAAAATATTGAACAAATGGGTGAATGCAGTCCCATCTTGTGAGTTTTGGTGCCAGTTAGCAACTTTGCCAGTCATGGGGAGCCTTAGCAGGACTTACTGCTTTTTGAAAACCAAACCTGCAGCATAATTCATTAATAGGAAACCTGAAGAGAAGATACATTTATGTGTAGACCCCAGTAACAGAAGCTCCTTAGTGCCTTACTTACATATGTCACTCGAGTTGTACCATAGAAACAAGGGACATAACCTTTCTATTTTATTTTGACAAATAAATGTGCCTTTAAAGCAAGAAGTTTTGGAAAGCAGACATCACATTGCATTGCACTTTAAAGCAGGAAGGCAGTCTTATTCTGTGCAACACTTGTAAAGCAAAGATTGATTAATGTGTGTGTTTTTATTTACAAATCATAGCATGAAATATTTTAGACAAGAAAAGAACCGGATGAATTTACTGCGCCATGAAAGAAACTTCCATTAACAGCACCAGCTGAAAAACAAAGAGGTTCTTTGAATAAGTTACTGAGTGGCCTTCCTAACAATAAAATCAACACAGCTTTAAATTCAGAGACTGCTGGCGTCAGCTAAAAAAGTGGTGTGCTATGGAATTGAACTCCAGACTCTATTCATTGATCAAAACCTTTATTTGATGATTTGACTTGTTTAGTTATTTGTATTTTAGTAATATATTTATGATAGAGTGTTTTAAGAAAGAAAAAGGAAAATTGGTTATTATTTAATCAAATATTATGTATTACACTAACACTTATTTGTGCATGAGGTATTTTTTATTGACTTGTAGCTTTATTTTCTGGAAGATCCATTTAACTAGTTACATTTATGAGGCTGACTGCCCACCCCACACTGCACTTAGGCATAATAGACGTGGAGTTGAGGAACTATTACAGAGCATTTTACTATAATTATTGAATGCTTGCAAATGTGGGTTTGTGCGGATAAATACTGGGTCTGACAGGAATTCAGATCACCTTAACCTTAGAAAACCAAGAGAATGGCGCCCTGTGTGCCTGTTATTCCATTTACAGTGATGGATCCTTGCTTTTGCAAAGAGAAAATGCTAAGCTAATAGCCTGCAGAATGCACCCCATCTATAAAATAACTTATTAAAATTCTTGGGCGAGCTTAAAATCATAGAATAACGAGTTCATTCTCCTTGGGTCATTTGTTTCAGAATCCCATTACCCATTGAGCTATTTCGTCTTCAGGTTAAGGATTACATATAGTTTAAAGTTTTGTTTGAATCCTTCATATTGATAAATAACCCTACAAAATGATAACAAGTATTGACGATTCTGATAACTGCTTTAATTCCTGACAAACCCCATAAATGGGCAGGCAACCCGAAAACTGGCTCTATTGTGGGACTAATAAAGTGAACATTTCAAAGTTGAGATTCCATACATTGTAGAAAAAGAACTCAAACTCTGGGGCATATGTACAAGGAAATGGCACAGCGCCGCTGCAAATTTTTCAGTGCCGATCTGCGCCATTTCCAAAACCCAGGGATGTACCATATTTACACGAATATGGCGCGCCACTGTGTCTCTCCTGGCGCCAAAAATAGCTTCCTAGCCCCAACACAGACACTCTTGCACCATAGTGCAAGGGTGCCTGCGTTGCAGCAATGATTGTTTATGTGCAGGAAGGTGTTCCTTCCTGCACATAAAGGGACATAAAGCGACACCTTCATGCAGAAAAACAATCATTAATGGTGTTTTTCTCTTGCTTGTGTGCTGCAGAATGCAGCACAGATAGAAAAAGCAAAAACGAGGAGAAATACAATTATTTCTCCTTGTTGCACCAATCTAATGCCTGGTTTTGCATGGAGTTTATTTTTGGCTTTGCCTCAGATTTGCAGATCCTTGTAAATCTGGGGCAGAGTAAAAAAGCTATGGGATTTGCGGTGCAACGCCCACAGCAACACCCATTGCACACCCCTTTAATGCAGATACCTGTGTAAAAGGGTACCATATTTACAAAGCGATGTTAAGCCACAAAAAGTGACTTAACATCATTTTGTAAACATGGAGCAGGGCATTGCGCCAACGGAACCTCTGTAAAAGTGACGTTCCAGTGGCGCAATTCCCTTGTACATGTGCCTCTCTGTTGAAAGGGATGGTGCCTTTGTGTGTCCTCTTGCTACTTGTATACTCAAAAAGAGTTTTCAGGAGAAAAAGTATCTTTAAAAGAAAATGCAAGTATTCCTTTCAGTGTGAAAAAGCCAAGAACAAGTTGCATCGGATGGACTTTTTGGAAACCATCAAAGTAAAAGGCATTGAGTCAGGAGCTGGAGAGATTCAACATTTCTGTGACTAGCTATTTAAAAAAAACATAAAATACCCACTAGAGCTTATAGGCAAAAAAACATACTTTTGGATGGCATTGCTCTAGCATACTCCCAACCTCTGAGATGCCATGGCTACTTAATGAGATATGTGTCCCAGGTAGCTTATTTTAAATAAGTTATTGTATGTTTGAAATAGCATGGCTAATGAGATCATATTAGTGAATCAATGCCCAATAACCAATTGTGGTCATGCAATGTAACTGAAGGGGCATACTGCTAGGAGGCAGTATTGCTGGATGGACATGGAGAAAACAATCCACTCATGGCACCAGCATGGCAGTACCTAAAAATGCAGGATAATCAGACCCAGCAAATGCTGCTGACCTGTGGCCCAGCTACCCTAGTGAAAACCTCAGACTGACCCATGGGCCCAAAACTTCCCCTGTATTAAGGGTACACCAACTGCAATATAGACTTGACAGTCCTGGACGACCACACTAACCAATCCTAACAATGACTGTCTGCCCAACAACGAGTGGAACCAAGGATCCTATCAGTGCCCATCCCCTTTTAAAGCAGGGAGACTGCCCAGGTAACAAGGGAAACAAAGGCTTCACGTAAGCATCACCAAGGGAGCTGCTGGTTGGTACTCACCAGCACCCCATAATGGTGTGTTGCAGGTACGAGAGATGACAGCAACCACCTGACTAAGCTTGAAATACCAGTGAGGTGAAGACTGGTCCCCGAGCCCTTATGAAGTTGCTGCGAATAGATTGGCAATGAAACATGTCGGCCTTTCCTAATTGAAATGGTCAAATGCATACCGTTCTTTTAATCTGAGGGTACTCACGCACCCAATAAGGGATGATCGTTTGCAAGTGAGTTCCACCTCATTTTAGCTTAGCGAAACAAATTTCTTTCTTTCCACAACGGGGTCCGGTTGGTATAGAATGACACAAGCACTTACAGTGCATTCTTATACACACCACTTTTTTCTTTTCTTCACCTCTTAAAATCTAGTCACTTTCCTTCTTTCTTTATGGTTATGAAAGTTACCAATGATGATAGCATGGGCAAACCGGTGAGTACCAACCAGCAGCTCCCTTGGTGATGCTTACGTGAGGTACTTTCTGACCTTTCACACATTTTCTTTTCTTGCTTCTTGCTATTCACAAGATGAAATGCCATCTGATGTATTGACAAATGATAGATATTGAACACTCGGATTGGGAGGCGAAGGGCAATAATTGTAAAAGCAAGCCCGCAAGCAGAGATAGTGTTTAAACTGCTCCTGACATCCGTTAATTAATTAGTGTACGTGAATAATCATGTGTTGTGGTTTCACAGAAAGGAGTGCCATTGAGTCAGATATAATAACAACAACAATTTTGTAATTGTTATTTCTGTTTCTAATTAATACCCTAACGAATCTGAGATTGAGTTAGAATCCCAAAAAGATTCTATTGTGAGCTTGAACTATTGTTTGTCTGCTTTTGAAGCCTTCCTAAACTGATTGCTGAAGCAGATTATAGACTTGAAGCAGATAAGGACAGTGCATGTATGTATCAGGGTACAGGCAGCGAGGCTTGGGGAATGACAGCTAATAGCCTTATTGCAGCTGGAAGCAAAGGGCTTCAATAAATATATATTTATATATTATATGGAAATAATTAGGACTCATTCAAAGGTTTTATTCCTGAATGAGACAAAGCTGCTGCAAAAGGGTTGTTTGTCCATGACGATTAGTACACGCTGAAAAGGCGCACTTTGTTGTGGATAATTATAGTGCTATAGAATGGATTCATAATGCAAATTATTAGCATCAATGATATTTTCATTATTATTAATATTATTATTATCAGTAGTAGTATTAATACTTAGAATAAGGTACCCCAGGCGTCTTTTAAGGATATGAAAAATGATCAAGAAATGTTATTGTCCCCAAAGAATATGACTCAGCAGCACCCGTTTCTGCAGGTTGTGGAATCCAATGACCGCTTTTCTCCACTTAACATATGTAAACCCTGGATAATATGACAAAGTCATTTATTATTAAAACACTGGTGTTGTCTCATTATTCCGTTCTCCTTTTGCTTCTTTGGTTCTACAGTTTATTTCTACTGCCTTGTAGTCTTCATTTTATTATGGTCTTGTATTTTAAACTCTGGCTACTCTGACTCTCATTGGATACATGGTGTGTTCTGCCTTATGGTGAACCTTCACCATATCAATGGAATACCAGCATTTCTTTACAGCCCAGTCAAAGTACTTCATATTATAAAATTGAAGCAATGGATCCTTACATCACATGAAAGAGGGGGTCCTGTTTCGAAGCCAGTACGTTTTCAAGGGAGCTTTCCTTCACTCTCATGGTGTGCGGGTACCCCGCACAAATGTGGAAATGCTGGTTGACTCAATTCATGTGAACATTCAGCAAACTAAAGCATCTTTCAAGGGAGTCCAAGAATGGAGAACAACCCTGAGGTAGTCCCTATTTTCTGATCCTACGGTGGTGGCTTTAGGGGAGGACAAGAATAGTCTCAAAGGCCATCTGGCTGTTCCAAATTGGGGGCACTGATCGTGCCACTGGTCCTCTCCCAAAGATAGGTTAGGGGTTCCCAGTCCAAACACCCTTCAGGACGTGCTCACACAACCTAGCCCTGTGCTGTAGAGCCCCTGTACTCACCTGTTGAGTTGGGGTCATGGATCACTCATCAGGGTGGGGGTGGGAAGGAACGGCACCCACACTCCTTGGCATCCTCAGCTACCCCCACCACCGCCCTGCAGGTCGTGCCTGCCCAAGAATCGTCCCGGTCGAACAGAGGAACCAATGCAACCCTGGCAGAAGTGCTCAAGCCTTCATCTCCTCGAGTAATCTCTCTCTTTCCCTCCATCCATTCTCTCTATCTCCTTCTCCCCTCTCTCTAGTCCCCATCTCTTATCACTTTCTCTCTACATTCCTCCCTTTTAATCTCTCATGAGGCCTCCCTCTGCCCACAGGTGAGCTTGAGAAAGTGACACAGACGCCAGGAGTGGTCCCTTCCCTCGAACGGGCAGCTAAGGTCTCCAGAAATGCCCGCTTTAACCTGATTAGCTTTTATACATTCCACCGAGCTTATCTGACCCCAGAGCATATTAACAGATATTTTGCAAGGGAGGACGCCCGATGGCCGAGATGTACCACGGTGGCAGCAACATGCATCCACATGATGTGGAGCTGTATTTCATTAACACATTACTGGCAGGAAGTGACGCAGGAGACGGCTAGGATCACGGAGAGGGTAATCCCATGCACTCCGACACATGTACTGCTAGGTTTGTTTCCTCACACTGCCAAAACCAGAACCACGGACAGGTTCCAGGACCTCGCCTTTGACCTAGCAAAGCAGGAAATTACTAGTAACTGGAAAGACCCGAGTAGCCCCAGTGTGCAAGGGTGGAAGCGGGAGCTAGTAACATGGGTGGGATGTGAGAGCAGGGTCCTTTTGAGGAATGAGTAGCGAGGGATAGGCAAGGAGGAGAGAGCCAGGGCCGGGGAAGCGCTGATGCACGACATGTAGCGAGATGGACGGGCGTCTGACGCTTCTACCCCTGAGAGGCCACCACAACAGGAGCTTCCTTAGCGGCCGAGGTACGGCGAGGGGACACAGAGGATCCCGGACGGGGATTGACATATAACATACGGTGCGGGAGGGGGAGGGGGATCTAGTTAATTGTTTAGTTTGGTGACGGGGGGAGGGGTGAACACGAGGCTAACGCAACATCATCCACCCGGGCAACGAGAGCGGACATGGACATGTTAGACCCAAGTTGGAAGGGAATACAGAATGGGCCCTGGGATATATTGCCAATAACTAAGGCCAGGATATATTCGTGTCAAGATGTGTGATTAAACAGATTGATAATAAATGCCAATATAGTTTGTTTAAAAAAAAAAAGGAGTGGTCCTTTCCCAAAAACAAGCCTAAAGCGCTCCGGCCGATCGGGGAAATGCCCGGCGGAATAAAAGGCATCACGCTGACCCAACACAATACAGGACACTGCTGCACTAGGGTACAACACGTGCCTGACCAATAGACCCCTTAAGGGCCTCTTTACTGGCTGGCAGGCAGCCCTGGAGTATACAAATTACAAATGTTTTCCATTTCCTTCAGCCGGCCAGCTTACTTTAACAAATACAGCCAAAATCTTTATTTTTATAGCATTATGGACTTTAAACTTTACTGTGAAATTATTATCGATCGCCTTCGACATCATCGCGTTATAATATTAAGAAATACTTATTAAAGATGTATTGCTCTTCTTAGTACAGCATGGCAATAACAGCAATGGGATAAAACGGGTAATTGGGATATTGAAGAGATGTAATTTGAAATTTAGGGGTGGGAAGACGAAACAAAACAAACTGCCCGAGGGAGGTGTTTTTATAAATTTTCCTTGCAGAGCGGAAAGTTCTCTGGGCTTGCTCACAAAGACCCATCACCCCCGTTGGCATTTTGATCAGCTTCAGCAGACAGCGCCTTTTCAATCTAATGACAATTATTTGTAGTCAGAATTATGCCGGAGTTCATTAATTAGATCCGTCATATTTTGATAGGATCCCTTGATTATGTCAGCAGCCGCCACACTCCGTCTTCCACACCGCTTTGTATTCGACACCCGGCTAAGTTTTAGGACGTATCAGCTGCCTGGTTGATTATATTTTGCTTCTAATAAATCCGTCCCTCGCCTGAATGTCATTAATAATCCACCCGGATTACCATACCGACAACTCTCACAAGGAGCACAGTGCTCAGAGGCAGACTCGCAAACAAAACCAGGAAGCGTTTTCCCCCCTTCACAACAAAACTCTAAATTAAGGGCAGATTTGCATAGTTCTCTCTGTTTTATATGCAGTCTTTATAATAGCAGTTGTTTCGAAATTAATGTTATGCAAGATTGGGGTGTTCATTTGCGCTGCTCCGTTCATACCCGGAAACTGTGAGACACAAGAGTTGCTAGAAATGGCACCGAATTAATTAAAAAGACGTCACTTCTAAGTCACTGATTCGACTCTGTCACAAGCCACTAGCGACAGTCTGTCATTGTTTTAGGCAGCTGTGCCGCAGCCCTACAAGCCGCAGTCGCAGATGTGGAGCAATTTCAATTCTTTATATAATCTAGTCAGAGGCGAAAGGGCTGGCCCCTGGGGTCAGACACCTCTTTTAAAGAGAACAATGTACGCCATCGAAAAATGCAATCCGGCCCTTTCCTTAAAATTAAATGTAAAAAAAACGAATTATTTCGACCTCCTGTACATTTGAAAAAATGTTTTAACTACCTGTTGGAAGAAATGGGCAACTGTATGATATGGTCTAGTGTTATAAAGCGCTCTAAAACCCTCAGGTACCAAAGCGCTATTTATTGCGAGACAGACCAGTCAACAGAGTCAAACCAAACACGCAATCAGGTAACTATAGTGAGAAAAGGCAAGTTTTCAAATGTTTTTTTAAAAGATATAAGGGAGTCTGCTCCAACATTTATGATGCCTTGGCGTTTTGACGCAGGCAGGACAGCAGGCAGAAGCCTTTGTTAATGAAGGTTTTCATTGTCCACCTTGTGCAACTTGAAGAAAGGCCCGGTCGCTTGTATTGCATTATATATCACAAATGGAATATTTTGCACATTTATTGTGTAGTCTTATTGTTTTTCACTGTGTTGTATCACAATTGGTTTATGTATGATTTCTGTGTAAGTGACCACTATACGAAAATGACTATTGAAACAAAGTGTTGCCCGACATATGACATGAAAATAATGACATAATCTTGTTTTAAAAAAATCTAAAGAAAAGTTAAATAAATCACAGAGACTTTGAAAAGGTAGTCTAAGGTCGCGTTTACTCATTTACGTGTCATGTATGTTCTATCTGGACATCTTGCATGTTATATATTACTATAGTGGTCCAGTCCAGGTAGCATAAGAACCCAAGCCTTTTTTGCTTGATCAGAAATGTATGTGGGCACAGCGTGCCACAGGTTGGCAGCGGCGACTGAAAATGAACGCCCTCCCCATCTTTCCTTTCTAAATCTGGGTATCACAGCTTTTTTAAGGTTGAGCGGATCTGAGAGACCTACTAGGTGTGTACCAATAAAATAGAGCAGTCAGTTGACTAGGGCCTTTCTTATGCAAAGCCAAGACAACAGTACACAGAACCTTGAAGGAAATTTGCTTCCTAACTGGAAGTCAATAAAGAGAGTGGTTACCGTCTCTCACCGAGAGCCTCTTGGGGTTGGTTTAAATGAGGAGGGTAGCTGCATTCTGTACAACCTGAAGTGTATTCAGGGAAGAACTGTTCATATTGAGTACAGTGTGTTACAATAAGGAAGCCACGAGGTGACTAAGGTGAAAATGGCTGATTGGTGCAAGTCCGTCGGGATATAAGGACATATCTTTTTTTGAAATCCTTATGATGTAAAAACAGTGCTTAGTAGAATGACTGACCTGTATCACATAAAGTCAGTGCCAGCAATGAAACTATAAATTCAAGGTAGGTCTCAGACCTAATTTTGGGCTCTTGTGTCCTTAATAGTTGAAGAACTCCAGTAGTATTTTAGCACCTTAGCCAATGGTAAATGGTTATTTGTCATTGGAACTTTAAAGGAATGTGCTGCTTTTCCCTGGAAATGTAGTCGCATTTGTTGGCATCTCTAAAGTAAACAACTGAACACAAGACAATGACGTAACACAAACCACAGTAAAAAAATAATGTCATTGACATCGATTCACCAAAATGTTAGATGTAGATGAAGGGACATCACACACCCTTTGGCCTGTAATGACATCAGACAGTGTGACATCATATAACATTGGGCCCGGAGGCATATAGGAAGTGATGTCAAGTGAATTTAGACCCTGGTGACATCACAGGAGGTGCAGTCACAAAAAAACAAGATAAGAACAAAATTAAACAATAAGTTCAAATGAATAAAATAACAAAGATGCTAAAGCACATATATGACTATTTTAGTTGCCAAATATATTTTACTGAGGTGCTACAAAGATATGTCATGCAGTCAGCCATCACATGCCCAGTGGGAAACATCATATGCCAGGCAGCTTAATTACAGCCTCAAATGCAAACCATAGCTCCAAATGCACAGCACAATCACAACTGAAAGCTTCCATCAGGCACAAAGATTTTGGACAACATGGGCTCCAGCAGTGAAGGCTTCCCTCATACTCACAGAATGGGCACAGAAGAGGCAGTAGAAAAGCAAGCTTCCTGCACCACACAAAACAGATGCAGTATGATCAGTAGTGCAAGCACTCATGCTGAGGCTTACACAAAGCATTTGAGGTGGCCTTTGTTGATTTCCGCCTGCAGTAAAAAGTATACCATGGCACAGGTTTCAGCTGACAGTATTGAGGCTAGACACAGTAGCAGGAAACTGCTTCAAACCCCTCAAAGTATGCAAGTCCATTTGGAAACAGGTAACCCATCTCTTACTTTTAACACTGTCAAAATCATGTTTTATATATATTTGCGTACTCACAAAAAATACACACATACACATTTGCATACAAATTTGATGCATAGACATTCTTGGACACTTTTAGTATTATCAGGGAGTTGCTCAAACTTTGCACAGTGGCTAGCCAGCAGAGTTGCTCTGATACAGTGTAACTCAGCCAAATGTGCCAGCAAAAGAGTTCCTCATATCAAAGCTGGATAGACCCATTTAGATAAACATTTCCATGCCAGTACCACAGTGCCACAGATATGTACATATTCTCATTCTGTATCACATACCCCACATATAAATTTATGGCCATGAAGTGAAACAAAGAACACATTTTCAGGCAGTATCATAATGACCCAGGTAGGGGCTTATTTTCATGCAGTATTACAATGCAGTATGAAAATGTTTGAGATAGATACATATCTTTATGAGCTATAAGTCTTGACACACATAGGTACAGCATGGGCTCGTGCAGGTAAGAGTGGTGAGGCCGGGTTGGGGGGGATTTGACAGACAACCACTAGGGGAAATTAAATAAATAATTAATTTTCCCCGTCGTCTGTCGGAATCCCCCCACCCCCCCAACTTGGCCCCTCCGCTCTTACCTGCATGGGCCACTGCTGCATATCTAAGCATCACAAGAATCCTACTAAGGACTTCTTAAGACAGGAAATGTGATGATTAATCTGCTAGAATCTCCTGAATAAGGGTACATTGCTAGTATTGACAAAACGCATATGCCGCCACCAGCATGCTGCAATGTCATGTTCTATAAAACCATCAATAACACACAAGATGGACATAGTACCACTGTATTTTCGTTTTGACGGGTGCACTTCCAAGAGTGTTTAACATGAATTTATATTCAGAAGGAAATAAACACATAAAGAGACTAAGGGCCGTATTACACAAAGTGCACCGTGGGCACCACAGGTGTTTGTGCCCATTTTGCGTGCCCCCCGGGCACTATGGTATTAGAGAAGGGGCCACAGACGCTTGTGCAGGCCCTTCTGTAATACTGAAAGCAGGGGTTGTAATACAACCCCTGATGTGTCCATTTATACAAGATGTATTAGAGAAATTCCACATCTTTGTCCTTTCTGAATGTCACCCTCACCACTTCTCCATTTATTGCTTTCTTCCTTGGACATTAGATGAGACTTAGTTGATATGAGGGTGAGCTCAGCGGAGAAGCAAGGCCAATGTATTTTTGACAACAACTGACAGCCTCTAGTTCAGTCCTCCTAATATTGTCATCTGGGGGATGGTGCAAAAAATGCTGATTGCAACCCAACTCCCTGCTATTAAAGCACACCTGCTTTCACCATCATTGGAATTTTATGTGAAAAACTGGACCACAAAGCACGTTTTTGGTAGGTTATTATGTTATTAGTGTTGATATGGCACACTCTGTATGATGCACTGAAATGGCCCTCTGTGTGAATCATGTTTGGTTGCTTCTTACCATGGGTTTGAGAATTTGTTTGTGAGTTGTACTAAGTAGAAGGCAGTTTGATGATATTCCTTGTTTTCTTGTACATAATATATATTTGTGGCGAGTGGCTGGAGCTCTAGTCAAGTGCATACGTGCTTGCCTCGTTATTTGCAATATATATGCATACGAGTGAATTAACTAGATGTATTGGGTAGTGTTTCAAAAGCCAAATAATGATCTAATATTTTATTTGCACTGTGCTGAGTATATCAGATCAGTTCATTTTAGACATGTTCTCATATATGCTAGGGTGTGCCCATAGTATGCTTGTAAGTGGTGACTCTATGCATTGTCTGATGTGTGTGAGATATTCTGTCTAATATGTTGTGTTGTAAGATTCTGTGTGTTGTTATTCAGGGAGAATTGCTTAAGGGAGGAAGTCGACCCCCAACCTTAAAATGTGTCTGGAGTGTGTGGTTCTGAATAATATGTTCTGTAGGGAGGTGGTCTTAATGTTGAGTGCTGTTGGGGTTCTATGGCAGCTATTTATAGCATAGCTAAGCTAGAGGTACATAGTATTATCAGTCAAGGGAAACAGGAGTAGATAGAAGTCATTTGAATTAAGTTTTGCTTTCTAAAAGGAGAGGAATGTAGTCAATAATAAGCAGTTCCAACACTGATCGAACAGGAGCCATATGGCTATGCTCAATACAATAATAATTGTAAGCATGGAATAATCAAACATATACGCACTGGTTGCCCTCTGACTGAAGTGCACTTGAGGAAATGAAACCTGACATGTAGGACCAACCTACAAGGCAGAGGATTTCAAGACTCCTGTCTCCTTACTGTGGCTGCGTGGGTGCTTTCTGTCGCACCCATCTCTGGCTTGGTGACAGTGAGTATTCACAAAGGCCACCTGTTGAAGGGCCAGTGCACATACATCTGTTGTATGGGATGAGGTCTTGAGCCTTTCCAGGACCCAACATGGACAGAGAGGTAGGGCTGAAGGGCAGAGGATAAGCGCTGGACACAAAACATCAGTCCCAGGGGGGAGTGTGGAAATCGCCACCAGCTAAAGCTGCCGAACGTTGATGAGTTGGGATCCATAAGAGAGAATGGTAGTCTAGCAGAGTAAATTGTCTGGAAAAAGTGCAGAGGGTGTAGCATACAAGCTGACGCCCAAAATTCCAGTTTTAATCAGCTCCCAACCCCTATCAAGCCATCCATACAAAGCCTCCACCTGCCACACTTTCACATAACCTCATCCCTACACCAGTGGAAGTATCAGCAACTAACCCAGTCATTATTGCCCCACTTCAGGACCTGCACAATGATAACCTTCCACAAATCCCATGCTCATGCTGCATTCCATGCTAGCAAGTACCCCACCAGCCAGTGCTGTACAACCAAGTCATGCCACACACCACTCTCGAATATGCAGAGAAAATATGATGAGTCTACAGCACTGAATTACCTTGAGATGGGCTACAGCTGTTACTAAGAATCAATAGCATTTATCCAATCTGCAATTCGTTTACAGGAACTTGCTGGTTACATAGATACCAACACTAGATGCATTTACATCTGCCTCCCGCTGCCCCCAGCTACCTTGTCATATCATATCACAAGGTTTTGAGCCCAATTAGTTTTTACCAGTGTTGGTCTTGCCTCAATACTGAGATACCATTGCACACTACAAGTCAGAAGAGCTGCAGTTGCAGTTGCAAGAGCTGAGAGGATGCGCCCCTACTGGTATATCTGTGCTTACTGTAAATCAGGAGTGAGGTGCAATGACAAAGTTCTTCAGATGTATGACCAGACATATAACAGTGTATGTTGAAGATCAGAATCCGTTAATGCTACTTATAGAGGTGCATTATGAAGGCCACGACGATATCTCAGAACTAGTAGAGTAATGCAAAATGTAAGTCGGGTTAGAGGTGCATTGTGAGAGCTTCGTGGAAATCTTAGTAACAAAATAGTGATGCCTGGTGCAATTGAGAATATAGATGTGTTATGAAAGCTCCAAGGAAATGTTAGGTCCTCAGTCCCAGTTCGCTGGAGTAGTTTCTACTGGGTGATTCTGCCCAGCTGATTCTCAGTGGCCTGGTGTTCCTGCATCCTCCATTACCAGGCATAAGACCCAATTTTTTTTTTTTTTATTTCAAATCTTTATTTCGATCATTTGATCCTTAAAGATGTACAACAATTCATCATCGTTAAAAGTTTAAAAAAGGATTTAAAAAAAGACCCAAAGTTTCTTGGTGCATTTCTACATCTGTCAAAACCACATGCGCTTGTGCTGACATTTTCCACCTGTCCACAGCCCATGGAAATCATGAACTGTAGAGTCCCCAGATCAAGAATTAATGTGTGGTAAAATGCCTAAAATTCCTGGTGTCCTAACATTCCCCTATTCTGTGGGCTGTATCTTGTGATGCAAAGTATTAGGCTTGAAGATACCAGCCCGAATCAGTACTTTGCCCCACAGTATGGTCAATCTATAATTACAGACATGTTGTAACGAGACACTAAGTAGTGGGGTAGCTCTGTCTAAGTGAGAAACATCCCTTACAACGCAACTTTTACTCCGCACTACCATTACGACGCAGCTATTACAACGCAAGTCGTTACAACGACTTGCGCTGGAGGGCGCTGTAGGATAGGGAATAGTTTAATTTTCTATCCAACACCTTCCCTACTATCCACGGGGACTGGAGTTGGAATAGAAAATTAAACTAATCCACTATCCAGCGCCCCCAACACAAGTCGTTGTAACGACTTGCGTTGTAAAAACTGCGTTGTAATGGCATGCGGAGTAAAAGCATGCGTTGTGATGACATACATCCATGTAAGCACTGGGAAGGCAGTTTGTGGTGCAAGTCAGGCTAGGGATGCATTATCAGAGAGTGCCAGAAACAGTGGCCCATTAGGATGGGGGTGGAACTCCACTATAAATTTTCCTTGGATCTCGACCTGCAGTTGCAACATCCAAAATGTGATCATATTCCGGTGTGGACATTGTTCTATCGCTCATTTCTCTATGACCCAGACTTAAGCTGCTTTTGCTCGGGAAGCAGTGTAGGAAATGCGAGCTGCTGATGAAGGAAGTCTGGGGACTGGTGTCCATTATGTGCCTCTACACAGTTCCTGCCCTCAAAGAAATGCTTGAGAAGTACTGGCTTTGCTAGCCCAACGCTACACCACAGCTCTAAGTTTTGGTATGCCGTTTGGCTACATATGGAGCCTCCAACGTTGTAATGTTGCAGGAGAAAAGGATCTTGATGTTGGTGGTGGGACTCCTCCCTCCCCTTCACTGTAACAGAGTGCTCCCATCTCCCACCCACACATATCTTCACCAATCGTGTATGGGGTTCACTTCACCTCCTTCATTCAATGTTAGGTCAACTACGGTGCTGCTACTTTCATCAAGTCCTCAGCCATTCGCAGACACCCTTAAGCCTCAACTTTCGTGCAGACACCCTTAAGCCTCAACTTTCGTGCCCTAGAATGTAGGCCCAGGAATTTGCTGAAGGCAACCTGCAGTCCAATACCAGTGAGAATCAAGCAAGACACAGGTCCCCTCACCTCTGCCCCGGAACCAGTGCTCCTTTCACACCAGGCAGGGGGTAGATATCCGCATCATGGGGTGCAGGCCCGGTTCTAGAGGGTGGGCCGGGTGGGCCAGGCCCACTCAAACATGAGACAGGCCCACCCAAACATGAGCCTTGGCCCGAGGCTTGATATGAGCCGCCCCCCCCCCCACCAGTGTTCGGGCTGGCTCTCCTGATCGGAATTTAAGAGGCTGCTGCAGCCTCTGCGCAGCCGAGCAAAGATTATCGCAGCCCATTGTCACAAATAGAATGACAATGGGCCAAACCCACCAGGCACAGCATGTGGTGGGAGCTCCTGCCTTGGCCTTAGAGCGGAGGTCTTCAAACTGTGGGTCGGTGGCGGCAGTCCCAGGAGGGCGCAAATGCCTCTTTAAGTACTTAAGAATGAAGATGGCCTGCCTGGAAGAGCAACTTGGTTTCTTTTTGCGTTTCCAGGCTATCTTCATTTACATGACAGTTGAAGTGTTGTGAAAAGTAAGGCAGCTCGGATCCTGAACCTTGGGGTTGCAAAGTCAACAGCTTTGCTAAAAACAACACAATATTTTATAAGTATTTTGTTGTATTTACACGTTCAGCAACTGCACTTAAAATAATGCTCACGCCTACAAGTGAGTATTGAGGTGTTAAATAAATGCACATTAAACTAATTGATGGGACACACACAGCTTCACAATATGAAACTTGGTTAATGTGATCCCCGAAGATGTCTGTATGAGAACAGTCACAAAATTGAATCCAGGCTGGTGCAGTGCATAATAGTGATATGTGTATTTATATAGTTTTACGGTCCCAGCATGTAACAGAAAGCAATGTGAATATGTAGGGCATTATTCTAAAATTGTAATAAACACTGTATAACATAGGTTGCCACATAATGATTGAGTATGTGATCAGGGCCAATGGAATCATGTGGCAGGGGAGCACCAAAGACAAATTATGCAATATAATGCTGCACATTCTTACTAGTATAAGTGAAGTGAAGTAGTGTGGCTCACTGGTTAGAGGCGGCAGACCCGAGAGCAGAGGACGGCCCGGGACCAGGGTTCGATTCCCGGCGCGGCAGGTTTCTGGACCAGGGTCAGCGGACTCGATAATTCTCTCGCCTCGGTGCCCACTCTGATCAGCGATCACACTCGGCAACTCTGGGCATTAGCTTGCCTCATCTTCAACAACGGCCCCACCAGACCGCCGGGGATGCCTGGTCTCACCCTGGAGATACCCATTAAGGGACCATCTCTCAGGGAAGCCAGGAAGGGTTTCGCAGCAGTCGAAGCGCCTTGGGACCCTACGGGTAAGTAGTGCGCTATATAAATGCCTATACATTTACATTTACATAAGTTAATTATTATGACTTTTTTTTACTTGGTAGTACTGTCTGGGCAAAGATTTCACCTCATTAGTACCAATTTAACAGCCAAATAAGCCACTGAAAGTTGGCCAGTTACCCTTTGAAAACTGCTTCCAAAGCGCGCAAACACGTCACCATGTTTTTTAGTAACTTTTGATCCATTTGAGCTTCAAACAATTGTTTTTTTTAAATCTGCATGTTATACTGCAGGTGGTGGATTATGTGGCAAATACATAATTATGTGAAAAATGTCACGGCTGCAGAATTACATAAATCCATCAGCCCTGTATAAGATAAAAACAAATGCTTTCAAAGAATACATAGTAGTAATAGTTAACCAGACTGTACCTATTGCAGACATTTATTTTATAAGACCATTAAAAGTACACTTTTTAAAACTCAACAACCTTACATTGCCTCTAAAAAAGAATTATTTTTTTGTCATCATGATGCTTCAAGTTATTCCATAAATTAACTCACATTAGACCCCCTCCTTGAACTCTCACGCAGAGGTACCTGCAGGTACCCATTAACACATCTGGGATGGGTGTTTTAACAAAAGGTATGGGAAGTCTTTGCAAAATGGGTGTCTTAGTCCCCATACCACAGCCAACTTGGCCTCTATTTACATGCCAGATGTCCTTTCAGGTGAGTTGAGAGTGTACAAGGGAAGAGCCCTCACCCTCACAATTACCCAAGACTTTGCATAACGTTTTGGAGGGGGCCCAACTTCAAAATATTCTGGGTAAGGGGGGCTTAGAGTAAAAAAACTTGAAGACCTCTGCCTTAGGGTATGACAGTGAGGCCTCACCAAGAGAAGTGCTGCTACTGTGGGCCAAAGTTTTCACTCCCAGTGGAACAGGAAGTGATGGGGGCAATAAACAGAGTTCTGCTCCCTCCATCCCTCCTCGCAGTGGATGTTGGCCCGACTCCAATTCATGCAGGCCAGGCAAGGCATCCTCACTGCACTACCAATCTCCCATCTCAAACTCAGAATTTAACCAGAAACTAACCCCCGCGTTACCTGTCTCTTTGAGATGTGGCACTTAATTTAGGGGCTTTGTCAGCAGATGCCCTTGGCAGCGAGTTTCCTGGGCCCTAGCGCCACTGCAGTGCAGCTTTTAAATAACCTCAGTCAAAGGAGGGCCACCACAGAAACTGTTATGGTTTTTCTGAGAGACCAAATGTTTGATCATGTACTTCCTTGGAAAAGAAATAAAGCCCTTTCAATCAAAACCAGCGAAACTTAAAATGTTTACACCATATTTTATTTGTTCAGACAGCATAGTCATTAACTGCTGCCTGCTGGGGTGTATTGATGTAACCAGGGCCACTGGAATTATGCAGAATTGGTGGACCAAGTTATTTTTAGCAGGCTTGCATGAATTATACTGCAAGAAAAGGAACATTATGTAGTGTAATACTGCAAATTTAATGATAATTTTACTTCAAACTTTTCTAAATGTTACACTTGTTAATGGTTTCTGGGAATTGGTTGCACATCATTAGTACCAGTTTAACACTCACATTTAAAAATAAGCAACAGAAAGGTGACCAATCCAGCTTTGCAAAGGACTTTCTACTGCGTAGTCACACGTGCAGTTGCGGTTTAGAAAAGTGAACTGTTTGAGCTGGGAACAAACTTTTTTTGTTAAAACTGCAGATTATATGGCAGATGATGGAATATGTGGTAAATGCGTCAAATCTATATGCAACAAATGCTGCAGCCACACAATCCCATAATTCCAGTAAGCATTTATATAACTTGCAGCCTTTATTCTGGATAGTTCCAACCCATCTATTCCTCTTTCTGAGAAAAATGGATCATTGTATTAAAAACACCTGTTGAGTAGAGTGCTACAGAATGGCAGAAAATTCAGTGGAATGCATTATGTAACAACTCAAATTGTAGGCACCTTTCATTTTCTGCCTCTTTCAGCAAAACTCTGCATTTTGACTCTGTTCCACCAATGTCTGTAGCTCACTTTATTTGTCCTCACTGAACACATCACTGTTCTTTCATCACAACATCAAACAGTGCTTAATTTGTGCAGATGGTTGGCACAGCACTCATTTTAACATGAGATTTTAACCAGTATAAGAGAGAGAAAGGCAGAAAATGAGGGGAACACAGTCACAGGAAACTACCAACAAAGGAAGAAAGGAGAGGAAAATGAACCTGCAAAAGCAAAATAAAGAAACGGGAAGAGTAGGATGGTGGAAGGAAGCGGGATATGGTGAAACCAAATTTTGGTTGGTTGCCTTAGTACTGAGCAGCCCTGCATTCAACAACTCCGACCAAGATCTCCTTAAAAAAATGTGAGGCCCTACACACACATAAAGTGTGTGTATGTGTATAAAACAACACGTTTTGTTTGTGTTAGAGGTTTGCCTCTTCTACTACAGAGCTAATGGCAAGGGCCTACTTCCAGCCTTTTGTCCATGATGTCTCTTCCACAGAGCACTCACAATGAGAATCTCTCTCTTGCATTACAAAGGCCATGAGCAGAGTTTGTCTTTTCTATCTTTTTGTTCATGGTAAGAGTTTTTGCTCTTTTTTACATTCAATTGGGCAAGTCTTTGCATCTAGAGAGTATCTAGTCACTCTTCTTCAAATCGTATTTCAATATTGATAACTCTCTCATCATAACTTCTCTACTGATGATTTCATGCCCACAATTTCAGCTATATAATTATCTACCTTTCCCCACATTATTAAATGGAAGAGAATCATTGATATCACTGCATCCCTATTGCCCTATACTAACAAATACATTCCATACAAATTTTAAATAGTCACTGGCCATTTACATTTTCATCACCTTTTTCTATCAAATACCATTTAGTACACAGCATATCTATGAAAATATTTAAATAAGTAAAATACTATTCCAGGCACCTCTTCTCATTCACACATATCTACTGAATAAGTCCTGTTAAGCGGAGACAAAAACACCAAGAAATATGAATTTCATCCAGTAGTTCCCTCTCCTTTCCAGACACTTTTCCAACAATTATCAACCTGTACACAATGTTTTGGCTCATCATCTGTTGCCTTCATCAGGGTGTATACGAATAATGGCCTAATAGATAGGTGGGTGCTCAGAGACATGAAGGGGAGCATGGGATACGGGTGATTCATGGACCTCAAGATGAGCGTCAGGAGAAGAGTGAGTTTCAGTGGTATAATGGACTTTTCAGTCCTGACCAATGTCACTGGCGACATAAGCAATAGAAGGCTTTCTTTACCATAACATTCTCATACAATTACCCCCTCATACTAAAAAGTCAATACTTCTCAAAAGGTTGCAATTCGCAAATGTGGGCCACATTTTTATTGGGTGCCCGGGCCTATTTATGGTCCCAATCTGACTTGTGGCCCTGGCAGTGAAGGCTTGAAGGCCAAAAGAGAATAGCCACGTCAATTTCTTCCTGTTCTGGAAGTTTTGTGATTGGGCCTGGGCTTTTTCTCACAGGCACCCCCAATCACGCATCTCCTTTTAGAAAGGTGGGCTGTGTCGTGCAGGTACAATAGGGGCATGGCGAAGGGGACAAATTCTTTCTTTGACACTGGCTGCCTGGATATTTCCTTTTCTGTTCTGTGCTGGAGAAAATAAGTTTGCTTATCCTAATTCACCTTTCGTGACCCCTGCACTTATCAGATCGGACTGTGAGGCAGAGTACTATGTACAAAGTAGGAAAGAAAATGTGTGACTATTTGTTCTTATTTTTAAAATCTGCCAAGGCCCAGCAAGGCACATACTTTGTGTGTGCTTCATTTAAATATTTGTTATCATTATATTGACCATGGATGCAAGGCAATAATAAAAATGTCCATATAACTTGTGATTAATGATCCTGCTGGAGAGCAATACTTTGTTGGTAGTTTTGAAATGCAGATAAACTGTATTTTATGTGGATAGCTCAGTGGGTTACTGTCTTTGTCACAGTGATTCTTGTTTTACTTGCAGTTCAGAAGTTACAATCCTAACATAGGACAGTGACCTATGAACTGTCATCAAAGAGCTGCATACAAACCTGAATGGTTAAGTTAGGACTTCACATTTTTTTAATGTTGCGATATAGTTAGACGTCTTTCATTATTCTAATGTTGCTAAAAAGAGTTAGCTTGGGCAGATATACATTTTTATTAGTAAAGTCAACCCACCAACCATTGGGGTATGCTTTAAATCCTGAGTTTGCGCTTCTCCAGACCATACCCTCTTAAAATATGCTGCCCACCAGTATGGATGATGTGAGTCCTACTCCTTCTAATCCTCACTGGCTTATGTGGCATTCCCTATAGACTGATATACCTATTTGCATGATTAATTATCTCTGTATAATCTGTGTGTGATGTGAAGTACTCTGACACCCTACACTGATATGAGTAGCGCTATACAACAAATGAAATGCATATGAGAGTGGGGCTACAGAAGGATGAAGGGCACTGTTGGAGGGTGGTACTAATGGTATCTATGGAGAAAGAAGTAATTGGTGGGGCGCCAAAGAAGACTTTCACACTAGTGCTAAAGCCGGCCCTGTCATGCCCTTTACGTTTTTTGTTTATTTAATTAGCAGTAAGGTCATAAGTGCACAAAGACTATTTGGTTGGCCGTCTGGGGTTGCCCAAACTAGTTATACCCACTCTGTCCTGCTCCATACAGGGTGCATTGGCTGCAATGCAGCCTGCATGGAGAATATGGCCTCCACATAAGCCCCTGGCTGGGCGGCATCCCAACCAATCACAACACTGGTTGTCCCCTGGAAATGACATCAACGACACCGAGACTAACCTCTCCCAATGGCTCCTTGAGGCCAGTAACAAACATGCACCTCTCAGGAAAATCAAACTAGCCCGGCGTGCCGACGCCCAGAGATGGTTCTCCACCGAACTCAAAACTCAGAAACTGGCCTTACGCCAACTAGAGAGACAATGGCGACGGGAATATTCCCCTGATAAGAAACTGCTGTACATATCAGCTCGACAGGAATACATGAGGGCTATCATTGCAGCGAACGCTACCCACTTCTCCTCACGCATTCTTAACTCCAACAAAAGCTCCAAAGAAATCTTTGCTATCATGAACGAACTGTCCAACCCAGACAGGGTTCTTACAAAGGTCATACCCTCTCAAGCCTTATGTAATTCTTTAAATGATTATTTTATTGAGAAAATCATTACCATCAAAGCCAGTATTCCTCTGCACCCCCCCATGTCACCCACCACCTTCACACATAGTAATGAATGCACCCTTAGCTGTTTCCCCCCTATTAGCACCGAGACTTTTCAGGAGCTCCTTGTCAAAGTCAAGTATGGGGCCCCTTCTGACTGCTGCCCGCCCCACATACTCAAGGACTGTTTATCAGTCTATCCTGGTCCAGCACTAACACTTTTGAATGAGTCACTTACCATCGGTCAAGTTCCGAAAGCATTTAAAAAAGCCATTGTTGTCCCTCTTCCGAAGAAACTCGGTGCCGATCCGACACTATTGCCTAACTATCGTCCCATCTCCCTGCTCCCGTTCCTAGCAAAAGTGCTAGAGGCCCACATAGCCAAATGCCTGTCTGCCTTCCTGGAAAAATCTAACTATCTCAATGCCTACCAAGCAGGTTTCGGCCAGCCCATTCCACGGAAACGGTCATCTTGGCAGTGCTGGATACTCTCCGCGAGGGATCGGATAAACGCTCTCCTCAAGCACTTGTCCTTTTAGACCTCTCAGCCGCCTTTGACACGGTCGACCATGCTACCTTGGTCGTCCGTGTCAAACAAGCCGGCATCTTGGGTACTGAGGCTTGTTGGCTCTCCTCCTTTCTGGAGGATCGCTATCAAGCCATCCGCCTAGGCCACTTCATGGCCCCACCACGCAAAACCAACTGTGGTGTCCCACAAGGTTCCGCTCTCTCCCCCATCTGTTCAATCTTTACATCTTCCCCTTAATCCAGTCCCTCAGAGACAGGAATGTGACAGTTTACAACTACGCAGATGATCTCCAACTAGTTTTCCCGATTGATAACTCC
Organism: Lissotriton helveticus; assembly: GCF_964261635.1. Taxonomy (NCBI): domain Eukaryota; kingdom Metazoa; phylum Chordata; class Amphibia; order Caudata; family Salamandridae; genus Lissotriton; species Lissotriton helveticus. The sequence continues at coordinate 720,146,475 of NC_136071.1, read as the reverse complement.
CACAGCTCCATCACCGAGTTTCAGGCCACTATGTTACATATCCAACATTGGATGGATCAGAACTACCTTAAGTTAAATCCAGGGAAGACGGAACTTGTTCTTATTGCGGACAGTCTTAAATCGTGGGGTCCTCATTACTGGCCTTCAGAACTAGGGCCTTCTCCCTCCCCCTCCTCCTTGGCCAAAACCCTGGGTGTTACCCTCAACCATGAACTGTCACTAAAAACCCAGGTTGACATGGTCGTCTCCGAATGCTTCTTTCAAATAAGGAAGATCAAAAAGATACATCGGTTCTTCACACAGGAAGCCCTGATACAAGTGGTGGTCGCCACTGTGTTGTCTCTTCTGGACTATGCTAACTCTGTATACTTGGGCATGCCTACCTATCTGTTTAAATGGTTACAGATGGCACAAAACCAGGTGGCCAGACTGATCCTGCATCAACCCAGGTGGCAGTCTGCTACCCCTTTGTTGAGGTCACTTCACTGGCTCCCAATCCCTCAACACTGTGCCTTTAAGGTGGGCTGCCTCATCTTCAAATCTCTGCATGGTAACAACCCTAAATTCATCAACACCTTAATATCCAGACACACCCCGGCCCATAACCTCCGCTCTCCCCACCACTCACTTCTCACCATTCCCGTATTCAGAGGCGTCCGCCAAGGCGGCTGTAGATTTGCCCCTCTTGCTCCTAGACTGTGGAACACTTTTCCATTGGAGATCGGCTCCTGTACCGAGGTAATGCAATTTAGGAAATCTCTTAAAACATGGCTATTTGTACAAGCTTATAACTAGAGTCAGTCCGCTAACGATCTTTGAGCCTTCACAGCGCCATGAAACCATCCGTTGTACGTGCGCTTTATAAATTATTTTTAACATTAACATTAACATAACACTGCTTGCAGTGTTTCGATTGGCTTTGGGGAGGAAGCCTGGCTGCCTGCATCCTGTTCCTGCCAGAGGCAGGAGAGCGGTAGCCGAGAAGACGTGGGACCCGGCCGGCGGAAAGGGAAGCTACATTTTTTAATAATAATAATTATTAAATTAAACCCCCCACTGCGTGAATCCCCTGCCCCGCGAGAACCCTCTGCCCACTCCCCCTCCCCCGCCAGTCATGCCGGCTGCGACTGCCGCAGTGGCCCAGCCGAATGCACCATTGGCCCACCCAAATATAAATTCCTGGAGCCGGGCCTGATGGGGTGCATATATCCGAACTTCTTACCACCTCTTAGCAGGTGGTGGGCTTGGCCCGGGAACCCGCACTACTCTACCCCCTCATTCCCTAATCGGGGTCACTGCACCCCCCCCCCCCGCATCAGTTGCCGTGCATTTCACACCACCCAGGACATTCACATAATCAATGACGTCCAGCAGGGGCCACAGCTTTCACGGACCGATGCTTCTACATCAGAGCCCAAAGTGCCCCCACCCCCCATGAGATCTGACGTCATACACTGCAGTGTTATTATCTATTTTTTATGAATTTCCCTCCTTCAAAGACCCACGCCTGAATCATAGCACGGTAAAAACACAAAGGAACGCATAATGGATGTTATTTTCACTTCCAGTAATAGCATCTCCATTTCGGCTAATGGCAAGCCCATTTCCTGATTCAGTTCTACGCTTCCATTAAGGACAAGTGTACACGTGCAGCACCTGTTAATGCTGTCGTCATTAAGTGATCGCAGATTACACCTCTTCAGGTCACATCTTTGCTACCTTGATTGTACATTACTTCCACGAAATCCTTGGTTTTCAACAAAATGCAATGTGGCTTTTTCTATAAACTCCACCCATTAGACAGTCAACGCAGCCGATGCCGTCCAAAGGCTACGTGTTTCATCAAACTCATTCCAATCCATGATTTACGTATGGCAGACACCAGATGAAAAGAAATAAAAAAGCGCAGATCTACTACTACAAGAGGTGAAAAAACTAGAAAGGTGCCAATCAGCTTGGAAGAAAACTTTATTAAACTCACTTCAAGCTTGTTTTTGTTTCTGAGGTAGCTACAGTCTTTGAATACCTAACATCGGCCCCCTTTGAAACTCCTGTGTGGTACTCTCAATATGTTCAAAGTAAAAAAAAAACAGAAAATAAGAGATGGTCTATATGCAACTGGTGCACACTACGCCCAGTCAATTGAATAGTCCCTTCTATTGTTTCTGTGATTTTTTTTGCATATCTTTAGTTTTGATTTTGTCACCATAAAAATTAAAGTGGTTCTGCTGCTGGACTAAATCGTAATACCTCTCCTAATGTTGGGCAGGTCATATTGAAGCAAAATGGCTGACAACATGCAGTAGCGCGATGCTCCCAATGCCGATAATTCATCCTGTTGCATCCTAAGTCAGGCTGGGCTGTGGAGAAGTGGGCAGACCCCCCATTGACTGATCAGGTGCCCTAACATCACCCTGAGAACTGCTGACCAGAAGGATTGCCATATGGTCTGGGTTGTGCACATAGGCGGTCTTCCTTCTTTGTCCGAGCAGCATGGCGCACCATGCCCCCCACCAAGCAATGCATGGCCACCAAGCAGAAAGGTAGTTCTGGGTTCTACACCAGGAGACTGCGTTCCTGGCCAGGTCACACTGCTTATGGGATCTGTGGCGCTTAGAGGATTCTTTGTTAGTGCTTGTTTTACCTGTTCTTGGTCGCTACTTTGGGCCCGGGACCAGAGACCTGTGGTTGGCTGCCACTGCTGGACCGGGGTTATGTGGGGGCCCTGATGACTGATTGCAAAGGGTGCTGGGCTGGACCCACCAGATCTAGGTTGCACCTCTCCCACATGCCATTTGCCTCCCCCTCCCTGTCCGTCTTTGGGCAACTCTGAAGCAGTCAAAGGTTTTGGGCTCCTGTGTGTTAATGGACTTTTTGAGACTGGGGCCTCACTAGCCCCTTTGTTGCATGGCTGATGGCGAGTTTGGGGAACGGTGGAGTTGTGCCCCTGTCTGGCCTCCTTCTGGGGCTCGTATCAGTCTCACTTCCATTCATCTTGGCCTCGCTGATCTGGTAGTAAAATGGAGGGACTTTTCTGACCCAGATGAGGGCTGGCTAATTGGTCTCACCACAATGGTACCAGCCTGCTGAGGAATAAAGCCTTCATAAGGACCGGCAAATTAAAATGGATCAGTACCTAAATGGAGCACGGAATGGGGTGTCTGTAGTTCTGCATGCTGGCGTGTGAGCCTCTGGCGCACCTCGCGACACCACTGTGGCTCAAACTCTTGCCAGAAATTTTGTTACGCCATATCTCTTGTGGTCAACCATTTGTGAAAGGACCTTCAAAAGTTTAGTGAAGAGTCACTCCAAACTGAAAAGACAGTAGAGAAGACAAACCCTGAAGTAAACAAACTTAAGAGCTCACTTTGTTCCCTTTTAGAAAGACCACTCAGCGGACAACAGAGACAAGGTCGTGCAGATGCAAACTCCATTTCACAAGATTTTTGGAAAAAACAGAGGAACAAACTCCAAAGACGCTCTTGGAAAATTAGATTCTGAACTGTCTGAAACCCACCGGACTCTGTCAGTGCCTTATAGTGAAAAACGTGAACAGGGCGATTGCCCCACCCCCCCAAACTTTTCACGGCTCCACCCACAGCCATCAATACCAAAATAGTGAATAGAGATCTGATCCTGCAACAAGCCTGAAAATACGACAGAGGTGAGACAAGGTTGACGCAGCCGGCAGAATATTCCCAGACAACACCCAACAAGTACAGCATCTCACTAAATCCTTTGAGGTAGTTAAACAAAAGCTTGAACTACATGCTACTCATATCGGTCAAATTGCGACTGATACATGAGGGAAAATTTAATTTTGTCAGTATCTTCCAGGTTATCTGCGAAGGAGCCGGGCCCTCGAGGAATTGGTGGGAGTGGGAGATTCAGGTAGAGGAGTAAGGGGCCGTTGAGGGGTTGTTATGGCTCTGCCTGTCCTCTTACAGCATGATCAGCCTCTGGGGCTGTTCCCCCTTGAGAGCTTTGGGGATGGCTTCTGGTGAGAATTAAAGTCAGAGCCTGGACACTCCAGCGGACTGAACACTGCAGGGTGGGAGGTGAGATGAAGTGCATGGGGTCCTGTAGGTAGATGAGTTCCACTGAGTTCAAATAGTTAAAAAGTCTTCCAATATGGAGTTTAAATCATTAGCATCAGTACAGTTTTTTTCTGGACTTTTCCCCCCTCCTTGAGGTAGAACTTAGATAACTTGTTAGAGTAGCTGGTGTGAGGTCTGAAGTCCTCTTAAACTTTGGCTCAATTGGGTCCAACCTGGGTCGTTAGGGGGTCGTTAGGGGGCCACATGGGAAATTGATCTTCTACATATTGAACATAATTTCTTCTCTCTGCAGCTTTTGCTAGATTGTTTAAGTCAGCCAGAATTAGTGGGCAGGCCCACTATCACAATGTTGCAGAGTGTTTAACTGGGATGGGAGGGGATGGGGGACAGGGGGGGTGGTTGGGAATTCAGGTTAGGATTTGAAAAGCTCAGTAATTGTTCAGTGTTTTCAAGTGTTGTTGGCTCGTTCTCGTATTTTAGAAGGCAACATGTGGGAAAAGCATTCCTGCAGGAAACTCACCTCACTGAAATCGAAGAATGTAAAATCAAAAAGAGCAGAGATCATATTTACCCGGATCACTGAGTAATATAGAATACCAAAATATAGACTTACCAAAATATCGTTGACAAAATATAGAATGCAAAAATATAGAATTCCTATCTATAAACAGGTAAGTACAAAAAAATCGAATAAAAAATATTGTAAAAAATATAGTTAGTCAAAATATCGATTTTTTTAATGTCTTATAAGTAATTTAAAATTACTGAAATAATAAATATAATGAACTAAAACATAATTAAAAATACTTAAATAATCCTAAAATTTATAAATAATTAATTTAAGTAAGAAAATATATACAATTTTATTTTTAATACATATATATTAACGTAATATTAATAAAAAAATATACAATATTTTTACCGTAGGATAGCGGGAGGGTAAAATTTACTATTACCACTCCAGTGAGTGCAATAGTAGGGAAAGCGTTGGATAGCGTAGGGGTAAAAATTACTATTGCCACTCCAGTGAGTGCAACAATAGGGAAAGCGTTGGATAGCGGGAGGGTAGAAATAACTATTCCCACTCCAGAGAGTGCAACAGTACGGAAAGCGTTGGATAGCGTTGGGGTAAAAATTACTATTCCCACTCCAGTGAGTGCGACAGTAGGGAAAGCGTTAAGCGTTGGATAGCGTAGGGGTAAAAAATACTATTCCCTCTCCAGAGAGTGCAACAGTAGGGAAAGCGTTGGATAGCGGGAGGGTAAAAATTGCTATTCCCACTCCAGAGAGTGCAACAGTAGGGAAAGCGTTGGATATTGTAGGGGTAAAAATTACTATTCCCACTCCAGTGAGTGCAACAGTAGGGAAAGCGTTGGATAGCGGAAGGGTAAAAATTACTATTCCCACTCCAGAGAGTGCAACAGTAGGGAAAGCATTGGATAGCATAAGGGTAAAATTTACTATTCCCACTTCAGAGAGTGCAACAGTAGGGAAAGCGTTGGATAGCGTAGGGGTAAAATGACTATTCCCACTCCAGAGAGTGCAACAGTAGGGAAAGCGTTGGATAGCGTAGGGGTAAAAAATACTATTCCCTCTCCAGAGAGTGCAACAGTAGGGAAAGCATTGGATAGCGAGAGTGTAAAAATTACTATTCCCACTCCAGAGAGTGCAACAGTAGGGAAAACGTTGGATAGCGGGAGGGTAACAATTACTATTCCCATTCCAGAGAGTGCAACAGTAGGGAAAGAGCTGGATAGCGGGAGGGTAAATATTACTATTCCCATTTCAGAGAGTGCAACAGTAGGTAAAGCATTGGATAGCCTAAAGGTAAAAATTACTATTCCCACTCCAGTGAGTTTAACAGTAGGGAAAGTAATGATTTAATATATTAATACAAATTAATTAAATATCAATACCAATAAAACATTAATTAAAATGAATTACCAATTGAATAATATGTAATATTTAATTAATTAGAAATACAAATAAATATTAGTTATTGAAAATGAATTACCTATTCATAATTAATTAACAACTAATTAATTTTCTATAACAAAGACTAATTATTAATACAAATTAATATCAATTAATAATTAATAGTAAATTAATTATCAATACACAAAAAGTATTTGTAATATGTAATTATTACAATTACATTACTTCCCACCCTATTCCCCCATAAACCCACAACCCGCTCCCAAAAATAAATAAATACAATTATCATAATGATCACATTATTAATTAATAAAAACAAATTACCAATTAATAAAAATTAATTACAAATTACAAATTAATTAACAATAAATTAAAAATCAATATCAATAAAAAAATGTATTTACTTAATTACGATTAAATTACTTCCCACCCTATTCCCCTATAAACCCACTACCCGCTACGGAAAATAAATCAATACAATTAACATAATTATCAATTAATCAATTAATACAAATTAATTACCATTTAATAAAAATTCATTACCACTTAAAAATTAATTAACAATAAATTCAAAATGAATACCAATGAATAAATAAAAATATTTAATTAATTTCAATTATATTACTTTCCACCCTATTCCCCTATTCCCCTATAAACCCAAAACCCGCTACAGAACTAAAGAGCAAAATTAAATTAAAAATAATTAATTGCTAAAAATTAATCTTTAATTTAATATAATTAAATTACTTCCCACCCTATTCCCCTATAATCCCACAACCCGCTACAGAATTAAATTGCACAAAAATTAAATAACATAAAATTCATTACTTAAAATAAATTGAACATACATTACAAAAATAATATACACTTTTCACACATATACTAACATACAAAACACTTTAAAAAGTTCGATATTATAAAAAATTCGATATATTTTAATGCCTATATTATATACTTCGATATTTTTATTTCTATTTTTTGACAATCGGTATATTACTTACCTTCAATTTGATATTTTTAACCACTATATTGTGTCCATTTGATATTTTGTCCATTCTCTATTTTTATTTCGATATTATGTCCATTCTATATATATTTGTTCGATATTATTTCTAGTTACCATTTACCCACTATTGGGTGTCAGGGTCTCACTTTGATTAGCTGAGGGCATCCTTTTCCAGCTCAGATATGGACATGTGGTTTTTGAGGGCAGTTATATCAATGTATATGGCATCCTAGATGTCAGGAAATTATACTTCATCGAGTCATATGCTCCTAATATTGAAGATGAAATATTTTCCCAGAGGATACTCAAATTTTTGACCCCGTACCAAGATATCCGCATAATATGGGCAGGTAGATGGTAGTCTAGATATATGTTCCCCTTATCAGCACACTAAACAAGAGATGATTGCAGCCTTAGTGGAAAGTATGGGTAAAATGGCATATGTAAACATCTGGAGAGCATTGCACCCCACAGTAAGAGAATACTCCTGTCACTCACTCATACACAAGCAGTAGATATGGCTGAATTTTGGTTGTGATGGATGTATTGATCCAATTCTTAAGGTAAAGTGCCTGGACAGATTCCTGTCAGACCACTCCACTCTCTAACTAGAATATGACCAGGTTAGAATCAGGAGGACAACTTCATCATGGAGATTGAACCCTGGAATCTTCACAGACACCACATGCTTTAATGACTTATGCACAGCAAAGGAATCTTACCTAGAATATATCTGGGGTTCCATCAACACTAGGGCAAATGAGTGTGAGGCCATAAAGGTGGTCATGAGAGGGGAATGTTTGGGAAAGTTGTGCAAGATCAGGAGGCAGCTACAAAAGAACCTGGGCAAAAAATAAGATAGGCTGTCTCAGCTGCAACAAAGTGAGGCCTAGTCTGCACAACTGTAGTCAGAGATAGTGGAGGCCAGGAGAATACGAAATAGCCTAGACAAATACACCCTAAAACAATATCTACGCAAACTACACATGGAGGGAGACACATCAGGCAAACTTCTTCCTTGGCCACTGAAGAGAGAGTTGGATGTCCATCTGATCCTTTCTCTGAACTACCACAATTGAATAATAATCACAATGCAGACCAAAATTAGTAACACACAACAATCCTATTTGGGGATGTATTCATTCCTTAGTGCTGTATCCATTGATTTAATAAAGGGAAACTTGGAGGCTATGAGGCTTCCTAGGCTCATAGAGAATAGGGTAGAACAGTTGGATGCTGAGATGTTGCTGAAAGAAATAAAACAGGCAATGCAATCAATGCTTTCGAGGAAGACACCAGGAAGTGATGCTTCCCACCAGAATTCAATCAAGCCCTCACACTCCAGTTGTCAGACAAATTACTTGAGACATTTGGTGAAGGGCATCATCTGTAGGATGCTGGAACTGGATGAAGACACAGGAGATCTCTCGTCCTACAGACAGTTGACCATGATTAACGTAGACTGTAAGGTTCTATTAAAGGCCTTGGCCAATAGAATGTAGAGGATGGTGGAGAAGCTGGTACACAAGGATCAATGTAGCTTTGTGCCAAGCTGTAGCACAACAATAAATATTCGTAAACTCACATACCCAAAGCATGCCACAAGCAGCTCAACAGATGAACTTGCGTTGGTAGCCTTGGATCATGAAAAGACCTTTGATAAATTGAGCTATGCCTACTTGATGGAGGTTCTGAGATCCATTGATTTTGGACCAAATTACCTTATCTGGTCTTGGCTACTGTACACTAATCCCACAGTGAGGCCCAGATTCTCAAAAATATCACGGAACCCAGTGAAGCAGGCAAAAATGCTGTGCTGCTTTGCTTTGAGAGGGAGGCAGCAGGAGAGCGCCATATTTACAGATATGGCTCTCTCCTCTCCTCTCTCTAGCTCTGGTGCTGATTTTAGCTGCCCTACGCCAGGCACACACCTTAGCGCCATAGTGCTAGGGTGTGTGCCTGAGCCTATCATAGGTTTTGGACTGAAAAGGTACCTTTCCAGTACAAAATACTATGTTTAGCTTCACTTTCAAACTTTTCCTACTTTGTGTGTGTGCTGCACAATGCAGCACACATGTAAAGTCGGAAAAGAAAGTAGAAATAAAAACATTCCTCCTTTTAACGTCTCCTTTCAAATGCGTTAACTTTTGCACTAAACCCTGTCTACTATTGTTTGTAGATTGGGTTTTGCATCAAAAGGCATGGGTGGTTGCATGGGAATGCCCATGTACCACCCATGTAACTCCCCCTGGGCGCTAAGTAACACAAAGCAGCACTTTGTACTGCTTTGCACAACTTTTGGGTACTTTCCAGCGTGAAACAAGTTTTGCACCGGAAAGGGAATCAGGAAAAAATATTTTATGCTGGTTAGCATCAATTTTGTGATGCTAACCCAGTGCAAAATATATATTCTGCAGCACATGTAGAAAGGAACATTCCTATCAAGATTGCTTTTGTGCAGGAAGATGTCCCTTTCTGCACAAAACAATTCTGCTTACAGTGCAGGCACCCTTGCATCATGCTGCAAGAGAGCCTGAGTTGGCGCTAGTCAGCCAAAAGTGCACCAGCACATGGAAAGGACAGGAATGTTCTGTATAATGTTAAAAATGTCTTACTTCTGCCCTTTCCCTTTCAAGCAGCACAGCACAGTGGCTTGCTGTTTTGCATTGCATGACAGTTTGATAAATATACCACAACGATTTTAGTGTTATTTTTAAAATGGTTGCAAGAAATATCGATGAAGTAAATATCATTGTATCATTGTATGTAATAGTGTTTGGAAGTGTTAATTAGTATGTAATTTATTGTACTGTGTTTTATTGTATATGTTTTTTATATTTGTGTTTTTAGGAAGGTTTTTTTTGTTATAGAAATGTATATTTAGATGTTTTTATGTATATAGATTATTGTTTAATAATTTTTTTTAGTAGCGAGATATTGAGGTTTTTTTTGCAGGGTAATGGCGGGAAAATTTTGGGAAAATTTATATTTTAAATGAAAATGGATGTTATTAATTTTGAAAATATGTAAACAAATAATTTTTTTACACATTTACATTTTCATGTAATTAATATATATATTAATGGTAAAACAATATATTCTTAAAATAAAAAACATTCAAAAGATATAGCTACTTTTTTGTTGAAATAAAATATTTAGGTTTTTCTGCCAAATGTTAAATTTGTAAAAGTTTTGATTTAATTTTTAAAAATATTTTCTATTTAAAAAAGTTAACATTTAGTTACATGCTTTTATATTTTATAATTTTTAAATTTAAATTAATAACTAATTATTTTATGGTTTAAAGTTGAGGAATGTTAGAATTGTATTTAGAAAATATTTATTATTAGTAATAAACATATATTTTTATTTTATTTTAATATGTAACTTTGTAAATATAGATTTATAGTTTAGGGTATCATTATTAGATATTATTTTCAATTTATTTTGTAGTATTCTTTAGTGTCCAACACCTTTTTCAAGTAGCCTTAGATTGGAGTGAGGTTATTAATTATCACCCTTTTCGTGTCCAACACCTTCTTCCATGCCTTCCACAAATTGGTTTAGATTGGAGCGAAAATAGTAAATTTAACCCCTTCATGGTCCAACAATTCCCTCAAATTGGTTTAGATTAGAGTGAAAATAGTAAATGTAACCCCTTTGGTGTCCAATGCCTTCCCCAAATTGGTTTAGATTGGAATGTAAATAGTAAATGTAACCCAGTTAGTGTCATACACCTTCCCCCAGTATGGTTGGATTCGAGTGAGAATAGCAAATGTCACTCCTTTAGTGTCTATCAATTTTTTACTTTCATTTGTATATTGTAGAAATAGTTTGGGTTACTTTATTATTATTGTAGATCGTTAGAAATATAATAAAAAATAATTAGGTGTAGGTTTGTATACAATAATATTATTAATTACATTGTTTAATGAAATGTAACCCTGGGTGGAGTTTGTGTAGTCGTGCTACGCAGAGTTCTGCAAAGTGGTAAAAAAACTCCATGAGCTACGCGGAATTCCACGAGCACGCGGAGTTGCTTGTTCTGCCCGTTCGTGATGCGTTTTTCCTGTTCGGGAACGCATATTGTGTGTTCAGGACGCTGTTTGCGTGCTCGGGGGGGAAATATCTCACGAACTTGCCCATGCGGTCGCCACTGGGTACGGCCATCTTGTTTATCACTTGTCCCGCCCGTTCGAGATGCGTATTTCGTGTTCCGGAATGCATATTGCATGTTCCCATCTATTCGCAATGCATATTTCCTGTTTAGGGACGCGTATTGCCTGTTCGCGATGCTTTTTGCGTGCTCGGAGGGAAATATCGCACAAACTTGCACATGCGGTCACAATGGGCGCAGCCATCTTGATTTTCACTTTTTTGCTATGGTTCTGGGCTTGCTTTTCTATCCTCCCTCTATATTTTCAAACCTTGGGGCATCATTAGGATGGCGGGCGGACTTTGTCCACCCGCTATCCTCACGGTAAAAGGGACCGCCTGCCATATGTGCGGGGGTCCCGTGAGTGACATTAGGATGCGCCTGCCACACTGGCAGGCGCATCCTGCATTTTTAACATTGCAGCGGGCGGTGCTTTCAACACCACCCTCCGCAATGCCAAAAATGCATGTCGAGCATGTGTATGCACAACGTGGCAGGCACCGCGCGGTGCCTGCCATGTTGTGCATGCACATGAAGGGGGGTACCATAGGTACCCCACATGTGCCCCCAACATCCTGGGGGCCCCCAAACTCAGAAAACTGCATGCCTTTCCGTGGCGGCAATGCTGCCACGGAAAGGCTCCCTCCCGCCTGCATCCTGATATGGATGGCGGTGTCTAACAGACACCGCCACCATATGAAACCCTTTTCCGCCCGGTCGACTTGTCGACCAGGCGGAAAACTGGCGGACGGTCTCCCCGTCCATTATGGTCCCCCCGCCATACTAATATGGCGGGGGAAATGGGTGGCGGGCGGGCTTGGATGTTGGGCGGATCGCCACCGCCATGGTGGCGGTGGCGATCCCCCCTACATCCTAATGGGCCCCTTTATTTTAGGAAATTTTTTTGATCTTTTTTATTTATTATCTATCTCTCTGTTTTCCTGATTGTATATTTTATATTTTGAGTTTTTGCCTACTTTTTGTGTGTTTTTCACTACTTTTTCACACTTTTTCTATTACTTGCTTTATTCATTTATCTTACTTACTTTTTAATTCCTACCTTTTCTTTTCTGCCCCCCCCGAGTACCAGAACCATGGCAAAGGGCAAGGCTCGTAGCCCCACCCAGAGCTGCAGGCGGCGCCCTAAAGCGCCCAAAAGGGGTGCAGGCACGGGCCTTATTTGGAGAGGCAGAGGTGGCTGCACTTTTTTTTGTTGTTGTAGCGCCACCTCCCTTAACCCTGGCGGCAGGCCTGGATCCGGGTGCGACCCCTGGAGCGTCACCAGCATTGGGGAAGGGTGTGCAGGGCAGTGTTTCGCTGCTCTAGGGTCCGGCGCACCCATAACCAGCTTACGCACCAGTGGTCCGATATCCTGGACCGGGAGCAGGACTTGCTAGGAGTTGAGGTCCCAGGGCTTGGTGAGTAGCTATTTAATATTACTACTTTGTGTTCTTCTGCTCTGTGTTATATACTGCGAATATAATTTTTTTCCGAATAGCAAGAATGCTGCTGCTTACATTGAAGGTAAATTACGTTTACGTTTGCGCTCCCTTGGGCTGATTATGTAAGAGTTTACTTTAAAGAACTTAAGTTAGGTAATGCTAGAGAGACTCTAGTCCTTCCTTTGTCCTCCTGTCACTAATAGATAGTGGTAGATTGATAGGTTTAGTTACTTATTAGAATTAGTTGGTACTTTTTTAGCGGTCTGCGTGACGTATCCTCTGTTACATCACATGCTGCTGAGTGCTTCTTACCCCAGTCCTTAGTAGAACCTTTTGTAGTTTGTTTAGTGAGTGGTATCAGCAGCAACCAACCAACAATTTGGTGTATGCAAACATTTATGCATGTGAGCTCCATCTATGCATTTTTTAGACTAAAATAAATGGAAATGCAGACTTAGTGAACAATTGGCCCGTCTGGAACAGGTGGGCTAGGTCAGGTGGTACTTAAGCTTAGTTAGTGTTCTGGAATCAGACTGGAACACTGGATAAGTGTTCATTAATAATAACTAGACGCCCGCGAATCCCGCGATACTACTAGTCGACCAGATTAGATAGGTCAATTTTATTGTAATTGTTGTTTCCATAAATGTTTTTTTGAGTGTTTTAAAAAATATTGTATTTGTTTCACACCAATCATCAATGTTTGTCTCTTTCTTTCTTATATCTTTCATGATCATCACCCAGGGGCAAGAAGACAGGGTCGTTGGAGTTGGGGGGACCAGTTGCAGAAGATGCCGGTCAGAACCCCATATCTGCCGAGGGCTCTGCTGGTGGCCCCAGTAAGTCCTCCTGTTGTTAATATTAATAATTATACTTCCCTAACTTTTACTGCACTTTATTTTTTCCAAACTATTATTTCCGTTTCCTAATTCTACTTTTTACCAATTCTTCTTCGATCTAGACTATCTGTTTCTAAATTCTTGTTATCCCTGCCTCTAACTGCCTCAGCTATGACTCTCTGTACTACTACTATTAGTCTGTCTGTAGCGAAGCTTGCCCAGTTGGCCACTCTTTATTTAAAAGGTTTTAAAACTCAGATTCACCAATAGCTCTAGCCACTGAGTCCAGTCCTTTGGGTTCAACTCTTCTAGTCTTCTTAATCTTGAGGCTTTTGGACAAATCCCAACAACAAAATACCCAACCAGATATTTTACTATTTTTGATAGGATAGTACATACTGCTACTAGCCTACTCTACTCTAGTACCCAATTTGTACTAGTGATGTATGTTGTATATGTCTGTATGAACTTTTTTCAAACTTGCCAGTGAAAAAGATTAAATAGGGGGAGGTATATATGGCATCTAAAAAATGTGTAATGTTTTTTCTAGGCGTACCGACCACCAGTGCCGGGGCCAGCGGCGAAGGCGACACGGCCAGTAAGGAGAGAGCTGAAGATGTGGCAGCTGCAAGGGATGAGCCAGCAGCAGTCATGGGCGATAGTAAGTTATATTCCTTACTTATTGACATTACACTTGATGCAAGGGTGTACACTACACTGTACTGTTGAGAGAGTTGTGAACAATGGTTGAAGAAGACACCCTTTACTTCTCATTAGCAATAGAATTAGTGGCGGGAGTTGAGTAACTAATAGTCAATTCTATCTGACTTCAACTCAGTTGTGAAAGTTTTATGGAGAAGACTAAGAGTCAGATCAGATTACCTTGATGGATGGGTTGATCGAAAAGGGAATGAAGGGTGGAAGGAGGAAGGAAGGGTGAGATGTAATATTTATGACTGGCAGAGAAGGATACATGGGATGCATGCATAGGTGGATGATAGGAATCAGATGCATGGGTGGTTGAAGGATGGGTGGAAGGTGAAAGAAAAGATGCCTGTCTGGGTGGGTGAAACTGTATGGGTGGATAGCAAGAATCCTCCAGGGTGTTTCGTGGGTCAAACTCAAAGCCAAGGCAAGCAAGGAAGGAAGGACGCATGGGTGGTGGTTTGAAAAAAAAAAGAATCAATGTTTGTTGTTGGTGAAATAAACTAAGGTTTGTTGAGAGATTAAGAAGAATGATAGACATGTTTACTTTGAATGGATGGATGCCTGGATGGTATTCATCATAGATAGCATAGGTGAAAACTGTAACTGGACGAAGAGTCTTAGTTTGAAGAGAATAGAAAAGAAACCGCACCAGAGTAGCAAAGCCAAGGAGAATAGAAGTTGTATTTTCAGGATACACCCTTGACTCACAGTAGTTTACAAGCATATATAGGCCCACTCCCTACCTATGTTAATTTATTTTTTACTGTGTCAGCCTGCCATGGGTGGCCTATCTACTGCATGTTTATTGTTTAAACAATTAATCAAAACAAAGTACCTCATGTCGTCCCATATATAAGCAACAATCATTCGGATCAGATATCATCTGCCTTTTTGTAGTAGTCAGGGCAGGGTGAAAGTGAAATTGAGCAGTTGCCCTTGATGTAACAGAGTATAGCCAGTGCCACCCATAACAGAAAAATACCATGATCGTGTAGTCAGCTTCCATACCTGGCGACAGTAGTAAGTAAACCTAACGTGAGTCTGTTTCACAAGTATGTTTGTCTTGGGCGCAAGGTGACTGAGCAGGCATGCCAACTACAACAAGGTTACGTCATTTCGCTAAACAAGAGAGAAGAAGAAGACTGGTGTACTGTGTACTCGAGTCCATAGTGCTAGTATAATGCCTGAAACTCCCACAAATGTTAGAGGTCGAGGAGGTAGGAGAATAGATACATACCACAAATGTTATGTACTGTGCTTGCTAGTGCTACTGTGTCACTATGTGTGGAATTAATTTGTCTTACTGTTGTGCAAAGAGTATATTGTTACAAAAGTATTTTTTTACTTTTTGATATAGCTACTCCTTCCAAAGGAAAACCAAAACCGGACAGGAAGGATTAGGCAGCCAAGGCCCGGTACCGGAAGCTGGAGGCCATCCAAACTGAATACCGGCGACTGGTGGTTCTGGCGCAGGAGGAGGAGGAGGTGGCAGCAGCTGTAGCCTCCTCCAATGCCCCGAGGCCCCTCCAGTGGTATGGCACCACGGTCAGGCAGCCACCCGCCGCCGCACTACTCCATCCAACACTGCTGCCCCCTCTGTGGATTCAATTGTAGGGCAGTCAAGCGCTGCATGCTCCTCCGAATGGCACGCCTAGAGGAGCACCTAGAGGAGCGGGTAAAGGTCCTGGTGGACAAGCGACCCAGAGCCCGCCAATAAGAAAGACCCTGTTGGGTTGCCCCTTTTTTATTTCTTTTTTTGGTGGGTGGGAATTGGGTGTTGGGGTTTTATTCACCGGACATTGGTTGGACTTTTTCTTGTAGGACATTGGTTGGGGTTAGGGAGAGGGGTGGGTCAGGTGTTGTGGGATTTTTTACATAGTTTATTTTTGTTAGGGGAATAAATTATATTTATACTTAAACTTTACATACAAAGTTAATGTTTTGTGGGGGGGGTTACTGTTTTACGGCACACAGTTTTCTTGCTGCTGGAGGGCCTCAGCCAGTGTTTGATTTAAATAATCTGCTGATTTTGTAACACACAATCAGATAGATGTTGTAACCCTCACTGAGTGACTTGTCCTACTAGTACTGTCAGTCTCTCCTCCTAGTCTACGCATTCTGCAACAGGAGGACTCAAGGGGTGTGTGAATTAATTAATTAATTAATTTCCATTATTAATTATACCTCCCCCAAACTTCTTCTCTTACCTGTGATTGATGTTTAACTTAGGCACAACGATGGCTGCATGGCGATGATGGTTTAGTTTTCCAAGATGCCATGGTTGTAGTGGGAGTACTAGACACCAACAGTAGTGTTTTCAAAAAAGAAAACGAGACAGTCGCCCGAGAGAGACTCTGAGAGGAGTAGTAGAACGAAGTACAGTACAGTACACAAGAAGACTGCAAACAATAATAATAATGCTGAATAGTATAGCAATGCTAAAGTAAAATAAAACATAATGGTGGCGGGGATAGCCTAGTACAACAAGTTACAAACTGTAGTTTTGTCGTGTCACTCGACAAAAAGCGTAACCTTTAGTGCTGTGTAAGAGGATGATGAATCCAATCGATGCCGGCAATTAATTACGATGGATTAGGTTCCTTTGGAGAAAAGAAATTACTTGCAAATATACTGAGCATAGGAGGGCAAGCAGTTTTGGAAAGGTTTGACAAAGAAAAACACTACGCATGGACAAACAACAAAACACAATCTTGGCAGATGACCATCATATCCATAAATCTGTTAAGGGAGGAAAAGGAAATGCATGCATGACAATGATGGTTAATGATAAGTAGTACTTACTATCTAGACTAGTAGACAGTACAGGGCAGCAGTATATTATTAATTATTATGCACTTTGCCATGCCTGTCTGCCCTCAGAGAGACCCAAATTACATACATTTTTACTTCTGTTGTACCGGGCTTACTTTTTAAAGCTAGCAAAGAAAATTAAAAAATAGCTGGAGGGATCAATTATAAGCAGCGAGCAAACAACAACAACACACAGTCATAATGATTAAAGAGAAAAAATGAATCAAATTATTTAAAAGATGACGAATGTTGATACTAAAGTGTTACTCTATGTTATCCCGGTCAAATTGGGTAGTTGCATCTCGGTATTCCTCTTGGTCCTCCCTTCCATGGACGCTGTGTCTGTCAATCTTGATTGCCACGCCTGCCTGGCGGATGCGGATTGGCAGGTGAGTGTGAGTTGTTTTTCTCTGTTTAGCACAGGGTAAAGGCCGGCCTGTAAATGTGGATGGAAAAACAAAAGGGATATTTAAAAATCAATGAGAAAAAAAGCATATATTATGGAGGAGTGCAAACACTTTCAGAGCTGCATGGCTAAATCATGTCTACTCTGTTGTCTGTTTCCAGCATTAACCTACAACAGCAACAAGACAGAGCAGGCCCACAGCCCCACCCAACCTCCACTTAGAATAGATTTTGACGGAGGCAGACAGAGCACACATGTCACATCTACAGCAACATAGCATTTTCCAAAGTAAGTAACTAAATTAATGGCATGCACAGCTGTCAGTCATACCATCACTACTACACTTGTGACTCGACTCCACCACTACACAGGCATGTAGGTCTGCTGTGGTGGTTGTTGACTTGTTTACCTTTTATGCCACTCATGAAACACCCTGAGATATTCCATTATTCATCTCCGATCCTACTGACTGACTGCGAAGAAGTTATGTCACTGTGGTCTTCATCATGGTGGAATGTACCGAGTGAGTCCAGATTCCATATTAAAAAATGCAATGGATCGGCCTGCAGTAGAAGTACAATTTTGTTATGAAACAACAAGAAGGGAAACATTGACTTGAGTCCCTTTTAGTGTGTAGATTAAATACCAGTATATTTTGACTTCACTTCATGCACAACAAACAACACAAACACCAATCACTCAGAGTCAGCGTCCACTGCATGCCACTATTACCTGTTCCTTCTCATCTTAAGTTAAGGGGGAGTCTATCTCGGCTCAGAAAGGAGGATAGCTATAGTAGTCATCATGTTCCACTTCTTTTGGAGGGACTCGACAAGGCAACATTTCTTGTATTATTCTCCATCCAATCATAATTTGGCTTGGGGGAAATGGATTTAGGGTGAGTCAGGAGGATGGAGCAGGACTTGGGGGAGTGGGCTTAAGTTAAATGCACACAGCTACAACTCCAATATGGCAATAAAAAGACTAGAAGACGGTGGTGATGGATTTGTTGTAATTTGCACCAGAAAGACAGAGACACAAACACATAAAAGTAAATAAGGAAGAAAGAAAGTAAGAAGTTTAAAGCCTAGTTGTCCAGGAAGTATAGCTCGTCCTCAACCTCTGGTGGTTCAACCAGAAGTAGGTTATCATCTAACACACTACTTCCGTCACCTAAGTTGCTTTCCTCATCTTCCTGCATTGAATTCACATATTTGGTAATTCGGTGGTATAAAGTGCTGATTCATTTTGAACATGGTTAACCTCCACACATTTTTGGGCAAGAGACTGGTTCTTTTCACTGTTACAATTGCACCAGCAGCCCTGAAAACACGCTCAGAAGAGACACTTGCGACAGGGCAACCCAGATAGTTTAGAGCCAGCCTGCTGAGCACTGGCCATTGGCCCCTTTTCCCATACCAATACAACAATGGGTTTTGATCAATGTAGACCTCTGTTGGGTCATCCAGCTAAGCCTGGACCATCCACTCAATGTTCAGGGGTGTTCCACTTTGATGGGCATCAGCACTGGACCTAACAAGCCCTTGCTGTAAATACCAATGCTGTGCCGATATTACAGGGGTTGATGATCCGGTTCTTGCTGTTGTCGATAGCGTTGGTGACCGTTGTGAGCCAAATGCACTGCCCTCAGGCTCCGAAGTTGGAATTGACGCAGAATGCTCTGCTGCAGTACTTGTTGTGGGTTTGAGTAGCGGGCCTTTAATTACCAGCCGTTCATTTTCCAAGTCACTGGCTGACTCAGCAATCCAAGTTTTGTACAATGCAACATCCACTTCTGAAAAAGGAATTAATGTCTTAGTGTTCAGTGCCAATTTGTACTGTGGATCCAGAATTGTGGCACAAATGTAATGTTTTTCTGAAACAATGCGTGTTTGCACCCTTGTATTGTCAGCTAAGCGACGCAATAAGCTCTCCAAAAAACTCATATGCTTCATTGTTTTCCTCCACACCTGTGTACATTTCAGACACCTCCTTCAGTTGTTGCCTGCATGTGTTTCCTTTGTTCCTTTTGGCCTAGGCTTCTTGTTGTTGTGGGCCTGGCCATGTGGCAGGTGGCCATTTTGGACCCAGGCAGTGTGCTTTTGCCATAGGCCTGCATTGTTTGTCTTCCTTTTCTTGTTGTTGTTGGCCTGGCCATGTGGCTGGTGGCCATTTTGAAGCCAGGCAGTGTGCTTTTGCCATAGGTCTGCATTATCTGTCTTTCCTTTCTTGTTATTGTGGGTGGCCTGGCCATGTGGCTGGTGGCCATTTTGTGGAGCCAACCATTGTGCTTTTGCCATAGGCCTGCAAGCATGTGGCCTAGTCTGCCAATAGGCCTTTCAGACAGTAGGCCCAGAGCTACTCATGGGTGCATGAAACAATAGTAGTTGTTCCTCCTGAAGTAGGGGCCGTTCAGGAAATCGAGCTTCCTGCAGTGGAAGAAGAGCAAGCCACTCTTTCAGAAGATTCATTGTCTTCCAGATCCCCAGCAAGGAAAAGGAGGGTAAGTCCATCAACAATGGGATAGCTTGGCCCATAGTACAGTCCTCCTTGCTGACTTCATGTGTGAAGAGCTCGAAAGGAAGTAGCATCTCTGACAGGCATTTAACTAGGCTCCATTGGTCCATCTGTACGGTCATGCCTTTCACAGTCGCATTCCCCATTCTTTGCATGAGATAGTCATTGATTGGTTTGTACTGATCAAACAGATGATCAAGCATGTAATAAGTTGAGTTCCAGCGTGTTGGCACCTCCTGGATGAGTGCTTTGACTGGCATTCTATGCTTACGTTGAATGATCCTCAGCTGCTTCCGGGCTTTAAAATCATGGCTGAAATGTGTGCATATTCTTCTGCAGGTGGTCAGTAAGTTGCTGACTTGGTCTTCTTTTTTCAGAAAGTCTTGACCAATAATGTTAATGCAGTGCGCCAAACACAGGACCCTGAAATAGCCACCATCTCCCGAGGCTTTAAATATTTTACTGCCATTGTCCGTGGCAACAAAACCAATGTTAAGCCCTCTTGGGTGCATCCATTCAAAGACCTTTCTGTTAAACTCTTCCAAAATGTTTGCAGTAGTATGATATTTCTCCATGGCGAACATGGCTACAGTTGTATGTTTTCGGGTGGCATTAATAATCTCAGCAGTGTCAACACCTGCAGATATCTTTTCTCGAACCCCCACAAAAGAGATCCAGTGTGCAGTGATGCACATGTAATCAGTGGCTTGGCAACTGGTCCACATATCTGTTGCCAGGTGGATATTGTGAACAGCACTCTGCTGCAAAGCTTGTCCAAGCAATTCCAGCACGTCACTGGAAAAAAAGGACTGAACTGGCTGGGAACCTTCCAATTTGGGCAGATGGCTGTCACAAATTCAAGGAAACCCACCCCTTCACCAAAAGAAAAAGGGAGAAGGTCCAGCGCTAATATTTTAGCCAGCTTCGCATTGTACAAACGTGCCGTTGGGTGGTTGCGTTCGTACTGCCCCTCCGACCTAAGCATGCTGGCAATGGTAGGCTGGTTTTCTTCATTTCTGGTGCAGCTGATGCAGGTGACTTCTTGAACCCAGTTAGGCTCAACAACGCACTTTTTTTTAATAGTGGTACTCTCTTGCCTTGGTGTCTCAGCCTGACTCTTATTACGGTGCCACTGAGATGTTGCTGAGGATGTGGGCGGTACCACTACACTGCTGGGGACAGGGCTACTTTGTGTACCAGAGAAAGTGTCTCTCTCTTGTTCACCTTCCACCGCAATCATATCTTCTTCTACTTCTTCATCCCCACCAACAGCAATGGGTCAAGTTTTACTTTTTGTGCGCTAAGAAGGTGTGCCTCCCACTGGATCATGTGGTGTTTTTTCAGATGGGTTGTTTGGCCTCCGGTACCATAGTTTGTATCAAGCTTACCCCGACTTACACTGTGTCGACAAATCGAGCATATAGCAAGTTCTTATTGCTGACCAAAAAGAAGTCCCAAACTGGGTAGGTGAACTTTCTTGTGCCGCTGGAAGTGCCACTTGCAATGCCGGATGAACTGGAGGTTGTGCCTGGAATTTGACTCTGTGCAGTTATAGTACCACTACCTACTGAGGTGGTGGTTGTGCTCGATGTAGTTCCCTACTGGGCCTTTGCAAATGCAAATATAAAAGCTGGAGGCCGTGGTGGTGTTACCTGTGTTGATGGTATTCATGCCACATCCCTCACTGCAATTTGGGATGGGGTAATAATAATGTTGGTGTCCATCTCCACTGGGGTGGGAGTGATCGTCATGATGAGTGGCTTGTCATCTTCTACATCTTCCTCCATAACTCTAAGGCTTTCTGGACCCTTCCTTTTCCTTAGCCTTGTTGCATGCCTCACTCTGTGACTGAGCAGGTGGGTTCCAGGTGGTATCTAGAGCATCAGAAGGGGGGCTTGAAGAAGAAGTTGATGGACTTACCCTCCTTTTCCTTGCTGGAGATCTGGAAGACAATGAATCTTCTGAAAGAGTGGCTTGCTCTTCTTCCTCTGCAGGAAGCTCGATTTCCTGAACGGCCCCTACTTCGGGGGGAACAACTACTATTGTTTTATGCACCCATGAGTAGCTCTGGGCCTACTGGCTGAAAGGCCTATTGGCAGACTAGGCCACATGCTTGCAGGCCTAGAGCAAAAGCACAATGGTTGGCTCCACAAAATGGCCGCCAGCCACATGGCCAGGCCACCCACAATAACAAGAAAGGAAAGACAGATAATGCAGACCTATGGCAAAAGCATACTGCCTGGCTTCAAAATGGCCACCAGCCACATGGCCAGGCCAACAACAACAAGAAAGGGAAGACAAACAATGCAGGCCTATGGCAAAAGCACACTGCCTGGCTTCAAAATGGCCACCTGCCACATGGCCAGGCCCACAACAACAAGAAGCCTAGGCCAAAAGGAACAAAGGAATCACATGCAGGCTTATATGGCAAAAGCAGCACACTACTAATCTACCAACACAATATGGCCACCAGCCACATGGTCACTCACAGTCACAACAAGCAGGAGGCCTGGAAAACAATGAACTCAAACAGGCCTATAATGGCCATGCAGAGGAGGCAAGCTAAACAACACAGCTGTAATGCAATAAAATGTAAAAACAAGTTGTGCAAGTTACACAACAACCACACCACACAAACACACACACACAACAAAGGCATTTATTTAACACACACCAAAAAAGTGAAATAGCCCCAAAAATACACATTTCGTAATTCAATCCAATACCATCCATGCCCTCAATGATGTTTAAATTCAACAGACACAACAGAAACATATTGTGTCATGAACCCAAGAGTATCTCTGGGCCAACCGGCAACCCACAATACATTTTTTTAATGATAAAAAGTACAAAAATTAGTTGCAGCAACTGCAATGCCCCAATCCAACAACACCAACTCACTTGTAAAATCTCAAATCAAAAAGTCCTTAAATCAAAAAGTCCTCGAACCCAATGATATATGATGCAGCAGACACAAAGAGTGATCCTTCCAGCTCCAAATCCAAAAGAAAAGTGAACAAGACATGGAAAAAGCACTGGGAGGAGCCTGCTGGACAGGTACAGGAAGTTGGAGACTCTGGGGCACTTCGTTCCTCTCCAAAAAAAAGAAAAAAAGAAAAAAGACTCCTTGCACAAAAAAGTACAGCCAAATGTCAATCTGAGGAGTTTTTTCATCCAAATCATCATTTTCGAGAAGGTTTTATGCTGCTCGAGAGATATTCTTCTCCAGATTGCAAATTTTGCGTGTTCCGCATCGCGAGCTTCACTGAACTTCCACCGGAAGTCAGATAAAGCGTCTAAATGACGTGTTCACGATTACACACTCTCGCGAGACCATGCGGCCGGCTACCAAATCTCGTGGCGCACGTGAACGAATAGGAAATCTCTTCGGCAAACGCAAGGATCCCAGTAAGTCACCCCCGCACGCGCAAAAACGCATTTTGAAAGCGTGAAGAAGAAAAAAACGTTACTTTGCTGAGAGTTTTCAGTAACTCCGCATTCTACGCCGAATGCGGAGTTGCCAAGAATCCGCAAACTCTGCGAGCGGAGTTTACCACCCAGGGTGAATGAAATGAAGACATGCCACATACTTTTATCATTTTTTTTTTTTAACTCAGTTGCTTGTATTTTTTGACATTTTGAATGATATTTTTTTCATGTAAAAAATAAACATTTCTATAAAAGTGAACAAATAAAACATTTCTTTGAAATGTGGGAAACGGATTGTTCAATTCTTAGTTGTTGGTAGCTTGGATCTTTTTGTAATGCTTCTAGAAATGTGTAAAGTGTAGGTTGGGTTCTGCCTAATGTGGATTAGAAGGCATTATGCCATCCTTCCACTGTGTTGGTTTGTTTTGGCTTCCTGTACCAGGGTGCTTTCATGCAATGTTGTCTGCCAACCCAAGTGTCTTCAAAATAGTCAATTAGGGGGCTAAGGTAATCTTCATTTTGTTGATAGAAATGTTTTTCTGTTAGTGTACTGCAGTGCTTGGTTACCTCTGTGACAGGGACATAAGCTAGTGTTATCATTTATTTGACTTCAAAGGCAAATTGGCTGTTTGTAGAATATTGAACACATATGGCAGATTTTTGGAGGTGTCTACATATACTTTGATTAAAATGATAGTGACAGCCTTGTAGGGCTGTGTGGGGGTACATTTTTTGAATGGTTTAAATCATGGTTTGCTGAAAGTCTATGATTATTTTATGGGGGTAGTAATCATTTGTTTTGTGTTTGATATGTTTTAGGAACTCATAGTAAGTGCTGCTTTGTTTATTTGGTAGTAGAGCACATATAAAAGGGATATTTTGTTTTTTGATTTTAACCATGTATCGTGTATGTCTGAGGGAATGGTTTGGGACATATTTTGAAAGTCCCATTCTTCATCCATGCGTCCCATTGTATGCATTTTAGTAAGTTTTCTGCTGCAGAGAATACAAGGATTAGATTTTCGTTATTTAATCTGTCATTTAAAGGGAAAGGTTATTCATTATGTATCATTGTTAAATGTTTAGGTATAAGTATGTGTCGTCTAGAGGCAGGTGGCGTATCACTGGTGGCTTTTTTAGGTTGCGCAATTAAATGTTTTAAAGTGGTGCTAGGTGGTAGTTGGCCAGTTATGTGTTGTGGGACTTTAGGTAGTATATCTTTAAGGATTTTGGTTGTGGGTTCCTGGGAGCTAGTTCTTGCCTCTCTTATATCTTGCAATATCTCTCTTACTTCTATGTATGCTTCTTTTGGAGGATGGTTGTGCTCTTTTACATGAATTTCAACATCATATTTTGTAGCTGCCCTCCTATAGCATGCATTAGAATAATATTAGGTACGTTTCCAGTTTATAGTTTCTTTTGATGCAGTTGCATGACTGTAGGTGTAGTCCATGTGATTTAGGGCCTAAATAGGAGTTTGGCAGGCCATAGGACTGTCAAACTCACACTGAAGGTGCGGTGGTGGATGTGGACTGCCGCACCAGTGGTCGGACCGCCGTGTTACAAGTATGGCGGTCGGACCACAATAGGAGAGTCGCAACCACCGGGGATCGCCATTTCTGGTGGTGGCGCTGTGGTCAGAGGCTCCAATTTGCTTGGTAGTGCCGCTGCAGCACTACCAAGCATATTTGGAGTTTCCTTACCGCCTCAGTTTTGATTGCGGTGAGGCCGCCATGAATACTGTGGCAGTGAGAAAACAAAGGGGGCCCTACAGGGCCCCCTTTTTCCTCAGGCCATGAGTTGCATGCAGGGGGGGCACGTGGTGTGCTCCCATGTCTGCATGCACCCCCTATCCTGCATGGCATGGACTGCACAGTCCATGCCATGCAGAAATGGACTTTGGTGCTCTGATTGCAGTGCCTTTTTAATAGGCACCACTGTGGGTACGCCAAAGGACCACCCACCAGACAACAAGGTAACTCGTAATCTGGCGGGCTGCCGGCAGTGAGGTTTTGGTGGTTTGGGAGCGGGGCAGTGGCGTGGTGGTGGCGATTCGCTCCCACACCGCCAAACTCAGAATTAGGCCCTTAGTTACTGCTTTCCTTTCTGTGAAGTTGTATACTTTGAAGCTGTATCTGAAAGTAGTATAATGGTATAAATATAAAGTATATTTTAAAGACTGTATATTTATTATTTAAATTTAAATTTATGCAATCACTTCTATTTCGTTTACCTACATGTATGTTGTGTATTGATGTTTTTCACGTTTTTGCAGCTTTTCCATTGGGGTGTTTTTATGTGGAACTGGTGCTTTATTTTCTGTTGGATGAAAGAAAATGGTAAGTTTCACTTCAAATGTTATTTTGTAGTTAGTTTCTAGACGTTGAGTTCATTAGGTTTATTTTAGTGCTCTATTTGGGTGAGTTTATTCTTTCGAATTGATTTATGAATACTTACTTTCTTATATCTTTTTGATGCTTTTTGATAGTTGTTATTTTCCGGCAATTCATTGTTGTTTCCAGGCTTGGGTTTTTCTTTTAGGAAGTCTATGTGAAAAGATAGAAGTTGGATAGCACTTAGGAATAGATGTCCAACGCATTTTACTGGTCGCAAATGGCCCATTGGGTCCTGTAAAATGTATTTTCCTATGTAACAACCCTATTTTGTGAGTCGGTTTGTGAATCACCATTATGAAGGGTTATGCAAAGGTAGTCCCAGCGAGTTGCACTATGTATGAATGTTTTGCGACTGGAAATGTGGTGGCACAACATTTGCATATTATCACTAATTTCAAATTGGTGGTAAGCCATCGAAATGGGAAGGGGTCCCTAAGGGACCCCTTCCCCTTTGTAAATGGGGTCCCCAATATTTTTTCAGAGCAGGCAGTGGTCCCACAGACCACTGGGCACTCTACTCAAAAAAACTTGAAACGAAAACTTTTCATTTTCATTTCTCACTTGCATCCCATTAAAAAAAACTGCTTTATTTAAAAAGGAGACACAGACATGGTGGTCTGCTGAAGCCATCTTGATGTTTGTGAGTTTACTAGTTAAGTATAGGAAGTCAATATTTTTTGTGATTGATGTTTATTTTCTGATATTTTATATTGTATTCATCAATAGTATGTCAGTGATCCGAGAAATATTATGCATACAACATTGATAAGTCAGAAGGGGATTAAGGACATCTTACAGTTCTGGATAAAACCTTCTTTCCATCATGGGCAGTGCTTGCCTTTGTAAAAATGAACATCCTCCTGTGTTGCTTCCACAGCATGTAAACCTCCCTGTATCCTATATCGCCTCCCACATTCGAGTGACTGGCCAGTTGATGGTGTCTTTGGTATGGATGGGAAGGAGGAATATCCTTAAATGTCTCCTGTTTACATGGGAACTGCACATATGGGCCCGGCAACAATTAAAAAAAATAAGTCATGATATATCAGTGGCACACTGGAGAAGAAGATGCTTCTATATATTAGGGGACTCATGTCCAGGACAGGTCTTTATTTCCTTTGAAGTAGTGAAGAATGCTTTTCGTTGTCAGCTCCGGTCAATTCCTTCAGTATGCTAAAGTCGCCAGTAAAGTCAAGGAGTTCTGGACTGACTTTCCAAACATGTCATCCTCTACCTGCATTCACAAGGGAATCCTGTAATTAGGTTTGAGGTGACATGATATTTTGATACAAAAAGCAGATAAATATGAGCGGATGACTTTTGCAAACAGATTACTGACATAGAGTGGGAACGACTTGTTCTTTTGTAGGGATGATCTCTTGTAATGCCAGATTCGAGCTCATACATTTTAACTTACTACAAAGCACATACCGGACACAAGTGAAACAGAAGAGAATTTACCGTAGGAATCAGGTACTCAGAACCTTCCACAAGCATTACAGCCAGAAGACGTGGCATAGATAATTGTAACACCAGGTTTTTGACACTCTCAGCTCCAACCCAGCCATTATAGGGCCTTAGAGCCTTGAATATTTTTCTGCTTAACCCCTCCAATGCGCCCGCGATTTTGCGGAAGTGCGGCACTTCCGCAAAACGGGCGGGGCCGCGTCGGCCATTGGCCCATGGCAGCACCAGCGAGGTAGCGTAGCCGTCGGCCAATGGCCGACGGCAGCATGGAAGGGGTTAAGGGGGGCGAGGGGGTATATATTGGATTTTCGTGTGACTGGAACAACAGGTAAACAGGTGCATCATGGGTGCAAGAGCTTGTGAAGTTTCTGTACTCTTTCCTTTTCTTTTCTATTATATTAAAGCACAAACACATTTTTTTTAAAATAAATCTTTCCCTATCATAGTCCATCTAGTTACCTTGTTGCTTTCAAATGAGAAGTCTCTGCTTGTGGGATAATTTTCCCCTTACAAAAACATCTCCCAATTTGGAGGCCTGAAGTACACAGATGTTTTAAAAATAGTGGGTGCAATGTGCCCTGATTTAATGTGGCCTGTTTGTCATGTGGTGATCTCTCTACTAATAGGTCGCTTTGCACTGTGTCCAGGGAGAGGGTTGTGAAATAACCTGCCTAGTGAAAATTAATTAAATAGGTCACTATTGGCAACTGCCTGCGACCGGCTACAAACATAGGGATGGTGGCCTGCAAGGATCAGCAGACCTCCATTTGTGCATTCACAAACAAAAGGCTTTTTTATTTCTTTTAAAGCAGCCAAGGTTCATTTAGATTCTGCTCCTGAAAAATTGTCCCCTATGTGGGAAGATATTTGGGAAGCCTACATTTGTCTACTGGACCACTATCTGCTCCTCTTGAGGCCGCACGATTCACAAATGGGAAGCTGCACCAGGGTGATAGGTTCTGCTTTTGAAATCAGATACCAGGTGTCTTTGTCTTATCATAGTTGCTACTGCAATTGTGGTCACAAACCATTGATACATGTCGTAATTCAAACCTAGGACGGTAAGGCTCTTTCCTGCTGCTGTCCCTCTAATTGCAGTTAGAATGAGTAGCAGAACCCCTGTGGTGAACCAGAAAGGCTTTTCCAACTCTCAAAGGAGTTTTGTATATTACAAAAGGATATTTTGTGGTTACAAACCCAGGGATGTTACGGCTCACAGGCTATGTGACAGGTAAAAGGGTAGAGGATTTGGCCTAACGGCTAGGACGGTCGACCTTGAATCTGGGGAACTGGGTTTGAGTCTCGGCAAAGACAGCTGACCATCCTGTGATTCTGGGCAAATCACGTAATCTCCCTGTGCCTAACAAAAAATGAATGTTTCCTCATGTAATGCAACTCGTGCTATGTAAAGCGCTCTGATACTCGTTTCGGGTCAAGTTCGCGCAATATAAAACTCTGAAGAAAAACAAATGTCTTAAAAAATGTAACATGGCACATCTGAAAACAGCCAGTAAATTAAAATACTAATCACTTTAAACCAAACCTTGAATGCCATCAGGAGAGCAAAGTGGCTAAGCCCTACCCACCCTAGAAGAGGACACTTCATCCCAACTTCCAGTCATCAAGCGCTCCATCCCCTTAAGCCTTTCATGCATCCATCCATCTATCCATAATTTCCTGCTTTCATCCATTCTTCATTTACCATGCTATCCACCCTTTCATCATTACACTCTTCCATTCATCCTTATATCTCTCCAGTTACTCCTCCAGTCATTCATTCATCCTTTTCCCATCCATATAGCCATTCTATTTCACCCATCATTCAACCCTCTTTTATCGATTCACTCATCCATCCAGACTTCCATTCATCCATCCAGCTTTTCATCATGCCAGCCATTCTTTCTTTCATCCACCCATGCAGTTGTTGTTTTACACTTCCATCCGTCTGTCATTTCTCACTTGAATGCATATTTTCATGCTTTTAGCCTTTCCTTCTTCTCACAGTTTCTATTTTCTTTTCATATGCTCTTTGTTTTACTTTTCCTTCCAGCCCTCTCTCTCACACACACACTCAGTAGCATAGGCAGTGTATGAGGAGGCCCTAGTGCAAAGAAGGAATTGGGCTACAGGTGCTATTTGGATTATAAAATACAGCAGCAATCGGGTTCAATGGGCACCTCAGGACTCTGGGTCCTGGTACCACTTCTCCTCCTGCACCAATGGAAACTACGCCCATACGCACTCTTCCCCTCTCTTTCACTCATCATTTCACCTTTTTGGCCTTCTTCACTATGACTGGCTTCGCATTCTTGATCTCTGTTATGCTTTTCTCTACTTTGTTTTTAAAAGCTTTTATCTCCAGAGCTGCACACATAACAGGATAATATATAATTATAAGTGTCAACAACTTAATATTGAGCTCAAAGATGCCCCAAGTCATGTGCATCTTTAAGATGCACTTGATACCTTGTCCCAGTCTGTCCTAGGGATCTTGCAGCTCTATCAGTATTAAGGTAGTGATCCTCCTTTTAAAAACCACGTGAAGTTTGCATATGAAACTATATTTTTATGGAGGGATTTCTCAAGGGTTTCTCTGATGTTAACCCTATTTGATATAAACATGGCACCATTTTTGACATTCTTGATGAGTTTGCTATTGAGTGTGAGTCCTATGTTGATAACATATATATTTATCTCTTGGATCCTGATCATGATTTTAAGGCCCGGATGCAGGAGAAGTACCTCAACTCTAAGGTGGAAAATGGAGTCCATTGTCCTCAGTAGAAGATCTAACTTCCATGTATCTGAGACCCCACTGTTTTGCTTTATACACAGCAAAAATCCTTGGGACTTTTACTTTAGAGCCACATGTTACTGTAGTTAGCCATACACATTAGTGTAGTTGCCCACAGCTGTTTTATTCCGAGGCACAACCTATGAATAAAGCTTTATTTCCTACCTGTCAATCACAGAGCTGTAATTTTGAACTCTAATATCAACACATTCCTCGACTATGTAAATATGCTATTTGAATCTTCCAAATATGTTGATTCGCACGTTCCAGGTAGCACAAATATTCGCTCTACATTGAGGCCCAGATATATGAAAAAAAGCATGCAAGGCAACAGAGTGCAAACACACCACAGCACAGCAAAGTAGCTGCTCTGCATTGCTGAAAATGAGAGAGAAGAACAGTGTCATATCTTTCCTCTGTCGCTGCGCTGTTGCACATTCTGTTGCCATATGTCATCACCTATACCCTTGCGCCATAGTGCAAGGCTGTGTGCATTCTATAAGGAATATATATTGTACTATTCCCTTCCAGTACAAAATGTATCCTTTAACACTTTTCTTGCGTTATGTGTGCGCTGTATAATGCAGCGCACATGTAAAGTAGAGAAAACAAGGAGAAATAAAAACATTTCTCCTCTATATGCCTGTCTTGAGGAGTCATAAGGTTTAGTGCAAATCCCTGCTTATGAATGTTTGTAGATAGGGATTTGTGTCAAACCCATGGGTGATTACATGGAATTGCTCATTTACCATTACAACCCTTAGAAAAGACCCCCTTATAGATGCAAAGTAACACAAAGTTTGTAAACCATATTTCGATGCAAATCAAGATTTGTGTTGGATACTAAATCCCAGCATAAGAGATTGTACCAGGTTTTCATTACAAAAGTAACTCAAACCAGGTGTAAAGCAGAGTAAGTCTGGGCCCAAGTGTAGGACTGAAGAAAATAAGTCATATGTGAACTCAGATGAGAACGCTACTCGGTCCATGTAAGAAACAATGTCAGAATTAAATTAACATGCCTGACGCTTATGTGTCTAACAAGCACCACAGTTAATATCCAAATGTGTACCTTAGATATCTTCTAGATCCCAGAAGAGCAGACAAATGTCCTGTGAGTGGCCAACCAGTCAAACTTTCCTCCAAAGGAGAAGAGGCCGCATTTACCAAGAATGACAGTAGATATCCGAACCTCAAGTTCCATGAGTATCTTCTGACACCTGCTCAGGGTAATTATTCTAATTAGCTTGGCTAGTGAGCTCAGGGAAACTTCACCTTAGTGTCATTGGGCACAGGTACCTGATTTTGCTAACGCAAAGCTTTCCTTCCCATGACCTCATAACTGGGCTTTCTCCTGTTGGGGGATGTCTCAACTGTCACAACCACAAGCAGTGGCTTACCCATAGGAGCCTGGGTGGAGAAAGTAGGTGGATAACGTGGATGGGGACAATGCGAGGAAAAGGTCTGAGTCTTGGTGGGGATGGGTGCTCTGGCAAGGAACTGCCACAAAGTGGCTGCAATCCATCTTTTGCGCCCTCCGCTGCTAGAAAAAGGACTACTGACACACACCCTCGCTTAAAAAAATGCAAGGTTTGAAAACATTGTCATGTTTTAAATAAAATTTGTGAAGTTGCGAGTCAAGAGAATTTGCACACCAGTGATACTAATGCACCAATGTTGGGTCGTCATTGCCAAGTGACCCCTTACAAGGTTGCACTTGCTATTGAAGTGCCTTCGGTCAGTCAATCTCCGAATCTGAAACGTGCAGGTGCTTCTTCGACTTGACAAAAATATTACTCTATAGCCCCAAATTTCTTTGAGTGGTCAAGTTACAGGGTGTTGTTTTAGGAGTCATTTTATTCATTTTGAAAAAAAAATGGACTGCTTGTACTTTTTTGACACCCTATATTCACACTGTCTGAGAGCACATAAATAGGCCTGCTGCCTTACTTGTATCCCACTGCCATGCTGTCCCTTCTTCCATGACACGCCAGAGACTTCCATGGTACCTGATAGGCCGGCTACTTCTCACTTGATGCCCTTTCATGGATGTTTCCTTTCCCTTGGCACCCCAACATGTTTACAGAATTTCTCATACCAATTTAGCCTCTCTCAGGCCCCCTGGCATGCCAGCCCCTGAATGGCACAGCAACACTATCAGCCCTTTTGGAAGGCACCATGTAGTACACCCTTGACATGTCTGAGGTCAACCTCACTGGGACCTTTCAGAGCCAACTCCCTTCTAACATGCCACCCTCTTCCACTACAGACCCCTGAATAGAGTGTTGCTGAAAGCGACGTGTATGTTGTTGCCTGCTGCAAACCCGCTGCTATGAGAGAGGTGGCAAAAGAACAGAGCAAGTACAACTCGATGTAGTATTCTACAGTGCGCTGTATCGTCTACTGCAGATCTGGGACGTGGTGTCCAATCTGCTGAATGTGTTTCTGTGGATATCAAACCAAAATTCAGTAACTCATGTGCTTCGATGGCAGGCTTTTAGCAGTGCTTGGGTGGAAGTCAAGGGCGGAACTATCATCTTCTTTAAAAACTGCCAGTGTCCTGACATCTTGTTCCTTGGTGGGTGTCAGAAATTCCCTCACTACCAATAATTAGCTCTCTTACCAATAACACATGCTGAGAACCTTGTGGTGAGACATCACAGGCCCCTATGATAGTCGATTTACACTGTCCTAAAATATCACTTTTCTGGTGATGGATGTTGCCTTTACATTGATGATTTTTGAAACACATGGTACAGTGAGTTGGTTAAATTCCTTTGAAAATGGTTGCAATAGTTGGAGAAGACACCAAGGACTAGGTGGCACACAAGTGGGTCTTGGAGAAAGCACTTTTTGACAGCAAACAAAGGTTCACTCATTTCTTATTCGTTGGTCGACGCACCTAAAATAAGCCTTATCTATTTGGCTGTTGGCACTGCTTTTTAGGTCGAGCTGGTAAACTGCATCCGAAGGATGCAGGTGTCCAGCTGGAGACCTAATGTTGCCTGTCTCGGGGGAAGGAAGGACAAGAGGGTGTTACGAGCTTGAAAGCCGGATTTGTGTGCGCGAACGCGCACGTTCCGTCCCGCGCCGCGCCGTTCACTTCCCTCCCATACTCCCAGCAAGTCAGCCTAATGCACACAGACACACACACACGTGCGCACACGCACTTACACTTACTTACTTACTTACACACACACACACACACAGACACACACGCAGGCACCCAGACAGGCAACCCCCTCTCCCCTCCTTTCTCTTACCTAACCGGGCTTTTCGGGAGCCTCGCAGAGCACTCGAGCTGCTCTGCCATGCCTGCAAGATGCGGGGCTCTCCCCTTAGGCTTGGGGGTCCCGCAGTCTCCTCGCTGGTCTTCACCCGGGCCCTCTCCTGGGTCCCGGGACTTCGTAACGGCACTTCGCTGTCGCTCCGGGGCCGGGCTCGCGCTCCGACCTCATATCGAAACTTGGAAATGTTGCGCATGCGCAGTACCACCGCCTCGCGCCCTCTCACGAGGCCGTTGCTCGCCCGCGCCCCCGGCGGCTCGCGACAGAAAGGGGGAGGCGGAGGAAGGAGCGAGGGAGGTGCCGCGACCCAGAACTCCGTCAGGTCGCACCAGCCGCCACCGTCAAAAGCCAGTGTTATGTTAATCACCCACAGAAATGTTATTCAAAATATGTGCAGCGAAATTACTCCAATTGGTGTAATATTGGGTGCCAGCCTGTGGAAAAATTTTGAGAGGGACAAAGTTGCTCTTGGTGCGAGAGAGCGGAGTTCTAATGCCGGTTCCAAAGCATCACGAAATAACGCAACTGTCACCAATCTCGGTGTCTCGGTTGTAAATCCGAGTCAGAAGGACGTGTACGCCCGAGGTTGTTGCAGTGTCCTGCACCCGACAACTTCCGGCTACGGAGGTCAGGCCGGTGCCACCCGGACAGGGTAACTCGCCCTTCGGACATGCACACCACTGAGAGAATATGAAGGCACTCTGTGGAGTGCACTACTCTTCGCCGGATACATATACCTATTTTATGAGACATGCTCTTCTTGTACCGCCGAGTGCCGGACAGAAGGCCCGGTTCTACGCCAGGTGTGAGAAGCTCACGCAGCCCTGTTGTTTTATTTCCTCATTGCACCATCTGGAACCTCGCATATGTGTTTCTACGTATAAATGTAGGATAACAGAAACTAAATAAACCGCGCCATTTCGGGGAGTGAGGGTCCTTACATCTATTGACGATACCAGTCTCCCCCTGATAATTGCAATCTGGCAACTCAAACACTGTACGTGTTCAAGAAAAAAAGACAGCCACTGTTTTTTTCCTAAGCAATAATCCCTTCTTGGGCAGCATCCGACTCCATATATGATTCAAAGTATATCTGTACAGCGCAGATACTGGATGTACAGAGCACGTTGCATTTTCTCCATATAATATGCGGCTCATCCCCTTCACCAGTTAGAAATGGGCTTCGCTGGATGCTGTGGACAGGAAATTGCTCTTCGGAAATCAGGTAATTTCCATAAAACCCATTCGCATCTTGAGCGGTTAGGATGTCTAGTCATGTTTAATGGCTGCTTGCAGGTGGTGTTTTATCGGTATTAGAACTTTCTTTGTTACCAGATTTTTCGGCAAGGAATGAGCGCGAGGTTGACAAGCTGTGACCAACGTGACAGAAGTTTGAATCCCACGAAGGCTAACTCCGCACTTAAGCCGTCAGAGTCGATAAACCGGTGGTAGTAGTTCCACTTGTTTGCAGCGCTTTAACGGCAAAACTGAACTTAAGCGCTTGTGTTTATTGTTGTTTTTCCACTGCACACAAACAGCCTATTGTGGGCGACACTTCTAAATGCTCGTGACCTTAATGCAGGCCCTTGTAATCTGCCCAGCAAAG
The DNA here is from genome assembly GCF_964261635.1 of Lissotriton helveticus. Lineage (NCBI taxonomy): Eukaryota > Metazoa > Chordata > Amphibia > Caudata > Salamandridae > Lissotriton > Lissotriton helveticus. Next base: position 720,111,618 of record NC_136071.1, on the reverse strand, counting down.
CCCCGCCCCAGGGATGCGAGAAACGTTCGTCCTTGGGCCCCCCTGTAGATGCCCCCCATCAATCACCGGGTCATCTTCCTGTGCTGTGCTCTGTAATTAAAGTCCATGGCGTTGAGCTCCACTCTCAAAGGCCCGGCGCAGGGGATCTGTTATTGTTATCCTTTCCCAGTCCCTCCACCCCCAAGACTCTGACACCCCGCGCTCAGGGGCCATTTCCTCGACCCCTTCATATGCAGATGTTCGCACCTCGAGTGGCTGCGGGGGGGGTCCTTCCAGGCCGGACCTTTTCCATGGCCAAGACCCCCTGCCAGGGAGCTAGCATTGACCGGGAGGTTCATCTGGGAGGTGGAGGAGGGGGCCGGGGTTTTATCAGGCCATGCTGGTCTTACCTTTCCTTCTCTCTTCCTTCTGTACAGGGAGGTAAGTGACTCGCTCCCCCTCTAGCCACTCACTAAATATTCTGAGTTCCGGGTGCGCTGTCAGGAGGAGATCACTCCCACGGGCACCTGTGCACAGTGCGCTTAGCACAGGTGCCCGTGGCCTTATACAGGTGCCTGTATAAGCTGGCTCTGCCATTGTATGTTCAGTCCTAGGGGTCAGGGGACGATGGCTGCTGCTAGCTGTGCAGAACAACCCCCTGCCAGACCCCTGCTTAGAGGCCTGCTCAGTCGTCACTGTCGCTCCTTGCATCCCTGAATAACCTTTTACTGCAGCATTTCCGATCTGAAATAATGTGGTGAAATATGCCACCAGGGGACCTGTGACCTCAGCAGCAGGTACCACGTCCAGTATTAATGGCTTCTATTTCTGACTCAGTTGGTAGATTGAAAAGGCTCGTGTGTTTGCAGGTAAATGTTTCCTTTCTGCTCGAGAGCTGAGAATGATTCTCCCCATATAACGGTGGAACAGAAGATATCTTTTCTGATGTATCTGCGTTACCTATCTGTTTAAAGGTTAATGCCTTTCACTTTTTACACAATGCCTTTCACTCACTAGCCCCTTCTATTTTTAGGTTTGGCTTGAGGTCCCAAGCACTGTAAATACAACACATATTGCATTACAAATGCTATAGGTGTCACATTTGCGAAAGTTAAAACTATTGGCATTGTAAATGACAAAGCTATTAATTTCGCTATTTTCAAAACCAACACATAAATAAAAACTGTGTCATTTACAATACCAATGGCTAAAACTTTCCTAATGCGAGACCTATTGCATTGCAAATGCTTGTTTCTGACAGTTGGAGTTGCTGCAGGATGGTAACTTCAGTGTCCACTTCCACTCGGACAGCTGGTTACACTTTCTTGGAGGAGGGGCATTCAGTTTCAAACTTTGAGTCTGTGGCATCTGTCGAGTGAACAGGCATATTACACAGTCTACTGCCTCCTGGAGAGCCTCGCCTGGTGCGAAGAGGGATACTGATAGCTAATTTTTCCACAAAAAAGGACATTATTTTATGCCAAAGTGTTGCTTTTTAGTGTGTGCCTGTTGTATCCTTATCCTTTTTCCCTTTCCACTACCCTGATCTGCCCGAGCTGTTCTCAGCGCGTAATTGGTTAAGCCAGATGGAATGTTGACACCTGAGATTCTGTTTTGACAGTTGTCATTATCAGTTGGTGCCTGGCTGCGATTCTCACGCATGCTGCGGTGTGTTGTCTTATGAATAAATAACTCTACATCTTCCACTGGTTCCAGAGTGTAATACTTAACAATTTGGCGATGAGGACAAAGACTTCACACCACAAACCCACTTGAAGCAATCTCCGGTAAGCAAGGAGAATATTTAGAAAAAGGAATTAAGAAGGGCTAGAAGCTTTTATGTGACAGCATGCGGAATGATTATGGAAGGCAGCCAGACGACGAAATATAAAATATAAAAAGAATTTTACGTGTGAATAGATCTTTAAAAGAATAAGTAAAGAGAAGATTTTATAACAGTGGTGCGGTAAACGCCTATTTCAGAGTAAAACTGAGGCAGCGAATGCTAATGTGGCTGAGGAACCTTACTTGTCACCGGTTACTGTGGCGGAATAGACCCGCAAGCGTGAGCAGAGGAATAAGAGCTGAAAGAAAGAGAAAATCGCACTGCTGCGTTGGCTCCGTCAGTGTTCGAGCCGAACAAAAATCTCCTCAGCGCTGTGGCGCGAATGTGTGCGTAGCGTCGTATGACGTGTTTGACGCCATCTTGAAAGGGAATACCAGGGAAACCTTTGCGCACAGGTCATTCGCGCACGAGTGAAAACAACGGGAATAAGACAGGAAGCTTTCACCTTTTCTGCGAATTAAAAGGAGAATAAAGGCTTTTAAGGGACAATAACCCCCTAGTGGCAGACCACACGCTTATCCTTAGTAACAGCTGAGTGGAATACATAAAATTAAAAAAAAAGTGAAAGCAAGGGAAAAAAAATGGCAATTACAATTTGCAACCACCAGAACCATTTTTAAAAGGAAAGGGTACACCTCCAGTTAAATGGGAAACATGGAAAGAGTACTTTTGCAATTATATATCCACATTTGAAAAAGAAGATGAACCAATGAAACCAGAAGAAAAGAAAAAAATACTGTTACATTGTTTAGGTGCTGGAGGTTTGGATGTGTACAGAAATATAAATAAGAACGTTCGTGGAGGTGGTGACAGAAATGTGTATGATGAAGCTCTTGAAGATTTAGATGGTTACTACAAACCCATGGTTTGCGTGGCAGTTCACAGATATAAGTTCTACAGAAGAAAACAAGGGAAAGAAGAAAATGTTGATGACTACGTTGCCGCACTAAAAAACTTAGCATTAACTTGTAAATTTGAGAACATGCATGATGATGTAATAAGGGATCAAATAGTTATGTGTGCAGCAAATCCTAACATGTAAGATGCGCTATGGGCTAAAGGTGAGAAACCACTACAACAAGTCATTGAGATTGTAAAAAAAGCTGAATTGACTGGAAGATGTGCTAAAGAAGTGATAAATGAAAACAAAAGCAAGGAAGATATTTCTACAGTTGTAGCGAAAGTAATTGGAACGAGGAAAAAGAAAACCGATTACAGAAGTCAAAGCAAAGAGAAACCCAAACAAAGCAGCCATGGAAAGAAATATGAGGAATTAAGATGCTATCGTTGCGGTAGCAGTAAACACCTAGCGAACAATTGGAATTGTCCAGCAAAAAACAACAGGTGTGGTAAATGTGGTCTCATTGGACATTTCCAAAAAGCATGCACAAGAAGAGAGAGAACAAAAGTCAAGTTTGTTTGTGAGGAAGAAGGTGAAGATAGAAGCGAGTCATTAGAGTACTCTGAATACAATCTGTGTGTACTTAATATCACGGCTATAACTGAAGATAATGAGGATGACGATAACAAAATTAAGAAAAAACCTAAGTGCAAAATGACAATTGGCGGTGTAGAGATGGAGATAATAGCCGATTCTGGTTCTCCGTGTACCATTGTAAACAAAGAGGTGTGGAAAAACAAATTTCAAGGTGTTCTAGGGAACAAAATGGAAAAACCGGATATAACATTTAAAACATTCACAAACCAACCAATAGAACTGGTGGGTTAGAGGAAATTGAATTTCGTGTTCAAAGAAAGAGCAATGGACAGCAAACTGTACGTAGCAGTGACTGGCCCCTCCGTTTTAGGGTGGAGGTACCAGGGAAAATTCGGCATTACTCTCAACCCTAACAGTTCAGAACCCGTGTTGGTTATGCAACAGGACACTGCAACAAGCGACAAACTTGTTGAAAGGTTTCCTAATGTGTTGAACGGAAAAATAGGGAAATTAAAGGGTTTCCAGCACAAAATCAAGTTAAAGGATAATGCAAACCCGTGTGTACATAAAGTCAGGCATGTACCTTTAACACTGAGAGAAGAAGTCAGGAAAGAAATCGATAAACTACGGGAGGCAGACATAATAGAGCCTACTGAATCGGCAGAGTGTGTGGCGCCCTTGGTAGTCGCGAGAAAATCGAACGGTAAATTGAGACTATGTATGGACCTGAGGGACCTCAATAAAAACATTCTCATCGACCAGTACCCTCTGCCAAGAATTGGAGAAATGTTATCCCTCACCAAAGGCATGAAAGTGTTTTCTACTATCGACCTGGCGGCTGCATACCACCAGGTACCATTACACCCTGATAGCAAACACCGCACCACTTTCATCTCGCCACTCGGGTGTTTCAGGTTCAAGAGAGTACCCTTTGGCATAGCGTCTGCTGCTGCGTTATTCCAAATACTTATGCAAGAAATTTTTAAGGAGGTGAAAAACATACTCATCTTTCAGGATGACATCCTAGTCATGGGTAAAAATCAAAGTGAACACGACAGCAGATTAATACAAGTATTGAAGAAATTGGAAAAATGTGGATTGACAGCTGAATTCAAGAAATGCAAATTCAGTAAAGATCGTGTCAACTACTTAGGACATGAAATCTCAAGTGACGGAATAAGACCAAAAAAAGAACTTATCAGGGCAATTAAAGAGGCACCGGTACCCACCAACAAAGACGAACTAAGAGCATTCTTAGGGTTGGTGGAGTACTACTCAAAATTTGTAAAGGACTTTCCGACAAAGACGTACAACATCAGAACACTTCTTAAAAACAAGAGCAAATATGAGTGGACCTGTGCATGTGAAGAGAGCTTCAAACAACTGAAGAAGGAAATTTGTGAAGCACCGGCTCTGCAAGGATTTGACGGTAACCTAGAGTGCGTAATAACTACAGATGCAAGCGGAAAAGGGCTCGGTGCTGTACTCACACAAATAGAGAGCAATGGAAGTGCAGTCACAATCGCGTTTGCCTCGCGCTCACTAACAGCAACAGAAGAAAGGTACTCCGTGATCGAAAGAGAGGCGTTGGCATGCGTTTGGGGAATGGAGCACTTCCGCCAGTATATCTGGGGAAAGAAGATCATTTTGAGGTGCGATCACAAACCTTTAACCAAGGTATTAACCGTGAAAGGGTTGTACAATGCTTCACCGCGCTTGGCATGAATGTCAATTAGACTGTTGGATTATAATTACGATGTACAGTACCTACCTGGAACGAAGAATGTAGTAGCAGATTTGTTGAGCAGGCTTCCTCTTAAAAACACGGGTACAGTAGCACAAGAAGAAGATCTATGTGTTGCAAGCATCAATGAAGAATTCCCTACCATAACAAGCATTTGCAATGCAATAGGTCTCGCATTAGGAAAGTTTGAGCTATTGGTATTGTAAATGACACATTTTTTATTTATGTGTTGGTTTTGAAAATAGCGAATTTAATAGCTTTGTCATTTACAATGCCAATAGTTTTAACTTTCACAAATGTGACACCTATAGCATTTGTAATGCAATATGTGTTGTATTAACGTGACTTCGATGTATTGATATTACAAATCAAAATGGTTTTTACATTTTTTTATAATGAATTCTTAAATTAAAGTTATTGTAATTTATAATGGCAATAGCTGAATCAAAACAAAAGAGTCAAAGATAACACCGGATGTACCAGCTAAAAGTCAATTCATAACAGTAGTAAAGAAAGACACTGTGTGTTAGTTTAGTGAAAGTGCACAAAAACTTGTGAAAAGAGTAAACACTGTATATTGAGTGAAATGAAATAAAATAAAGTGGGCACAAACCATGCCCGTGTGTTATATTGCAAAGGGTGGAGTGAAAATGCAACTGTATTCGGAAAAACAGTGACACAGTAAAACCAACGTGTAGCACCGTGCGCTCTAAACATAGCATGTCATGATGCAGGCGATCTGTAACACACTTACTCAAACCGGAAGTGAAGTAATAGCCTGCTACTATATTTCCAACCGATAGCAGTAATGAATCTAAGTCAATGGAGATAGAGCCCCAATGTTAGCAATAGCGATTACAAATAATACTAACCTAATGTGTGGCAAAATGCTAGAAAAATATACTCACTAAAACACTGCTCTAATGTTGCCACGCTGGAGATTGAAACTCGAGATGGGAAATCTAAACAAGACGGAGGGCATTGCTGTGGGGAGGGGGGAGGAGAAATGCGACACGGCGGGCAGGGGAGGGGGCGGAGCGGGGAGAGCGGCATGAGGGTGTGAAGCAGCAGGAGCCTTTGAAGTGAAGCTAAGCTTCACTTCAAAGGTGTGGGAGGAGTGCGGCTCAGGCAGAGCGTACGCTGGGGGAAGCTTGTGGGGCGGAGCGGGAAGAGCTGCTGGGGAACAGATGGCTGGCGATTTGATGCTGTGCACGCACATTTTAGGTCAATGCGCTTGCGCATTGACCTAAAAGCGCACGGGCACAGCATCAAATCGCCAGTTAGTTAAAGTCTGTTTAAGCCCCTATAGTCTCGCTCCGCTCAATGCGCATGCGCATTGACAGGTCGCGAGACCTAAAAAGGAGTGAATGGACAAAGGAATGTCCTAACGATAAGCAATTGCAAGTAATCAAAGATCACATTATAAAAGGATGGCCAAAGAAAAATTGTTTGGAATGTGATATATTGGGAACTGAGAAATGAGCTGTCAGTGGAAGACAATCTCATCATAAGACAAGATAAAGTGGTACCTCCAAGAGGCCTTAGGGAAAGGATCATTAACATATGCCATGAAGGACATCTAGGTATGAACAAAACCAAACAAAGAATAAAATGTTGGTATTGGTGGCCTGGTTGTGACATGCAAGTGGAGAGGGCCATAAGAAACTGCATAGAATGCGAAAATTCAGACAAGACACAGACGACTCTATGACCCCCGCTACAGCCATTACAATGCCCGGAAGTACCATGGGAAAGAGTTGGCATAGATGTAATGGGACCCATGAAATGGCAGGATGAAGGGGTGTATGTTCTGGTGCTAGTGGACCATCTTTCAAAGTGGTCAGAGGTGAAGGTTTGCGGTAAAGTTGACACTTGTGACGTGCTTAAGTTCATGGACGAAGTATTCATCAGGGAAGGAATCCCAAAGACAACTGTCAGTGATAACGGAAGTCAATTCACATCAGATGCGTTCAAGAGATTTGTAGATAGGAATGGCATCAGCCATAAAACCAAATCAGTATACCACCCTGTGGGAAATGGAGCGGTGGAAAGATTCAATAGAGTGATTAAAGGGACCATCCAACTTGCGAATAACAACGGAAAATGCGGAGGAGGAGCCAAGCTCGCGATCGTAATGGTCGCTTTCTAGCTCGGCTCCGTCAGCCTGCCGGCCTGACTCGCATATCCTGCTGCATATCCTGCCCCGAAACGACACACTCGAGAAGAAACAGAAACGTAACGTGTTGCTCCTACTCACCGTCTGACCTGGAGGCTCCTGCGTGCCGCGGTTCCGAAGTTATGCCCCGGAGGGACCGGGGCCTCCGCGGTGATGAGACCGGGGCCTCGCCTATTGGACCCAGCCCGGCGTTGATGTAAACGTCGGCCGAGAGCGTGAGCCACTGGCGAGAGGCCATTGTGCGAGCATCCTGGTGGTCCTGATCCGGGCTTGCCTTGGCGACCGTGAGGCTGGTGCGGGGCGCGGTGCTCCGAGGACTGATCGTGTGAAGGGGTCCCCCCGCCGCTGCTCCGTCCATCCACCCTGGAGCCTCGCGCCCGGGCTCTGTTCGTCAGACACGCCAGCGATAGTATGGCGGACCCCCGACTTTGGCGGCTCTCCTTTCTGCACCAAGGCTGCCATTACTGGGACCCCCTTAATACTTGAGGGGGTCCGCATCTGTGGGACTGATCCGAGAGTCGCGGAGGGTGGTGACGAGGCTGAAACTACAAAATGGCGGCCGTCGAGCTAGGCCGCGGATATCCTCAAGACGGCGGACTTGGGTTGCTGGACTGCACGGGGGCCTGGACATGTGTACGTGAGCCTACAATTGGCGACGTTCTTGACGCATTACAATCCTTGCTTGCGGCCTTGGCCCCCGGTGCCCCATGGGGATCGGTGCGGTCCGCCGCCATCTTAGATGGACGGTTCTTCATGGTCCCCTCTCGTCTCAGTGATGCCACTGCCTCGCCCCCCTCGGTCACGACGAGGGTTACTACCGCTGTCCGTCGACAGGTATGCAAGCAAGTGGCTTTGGAACCTCCTGCGCTTCAATGTCTGGAGTTCGGGGATTTGGATATCGTGCTGGGGCCCGATCCTACCCGAGTGCCCGAGAAGCATGGTGGACTGCTGCATATCTTTGCCTTGATGAGGTCGTGTTTCTATACTGCAAGGGAACCCCCGCTTTCCCGAACGGCGAGACTGAACTCCTGTCTTTTACTGCCCTTGTTAACATTGTTGGGACACTTGAACTGCATACCCGGACTTTTGTTCTCTTGCCTATGGATTGACCTCCCTGGCCTACGTTTTTATCTGAATTTTTTTCATTTGTGTGATTGCCCCGCACCGTGTTGCTCACTTCCCGCTGTCATGTGGTGGGTGGTAATTGTGGCTAAGAAAGGCCTGGGGTGAGATACAATGCTCCCGGTGGATTGCTGGTGTACAGATCCGTGGCGCAGTTGCCCGTATACATAGTGCTGTGGGTGACCCCCTTATAAGTTCTCTGACGCTCGAGATTGTGTCGTTTTCGTTTAAACGTATTACGATTGTATGGTTGGGCGGAGGGCTGAGGCCGACCGTTTTGTCTCTGCTCCTTTACTCCTCCCTCCTATTTCTTTCTGTCTTCATGTCCTTCTTTTTGTCTCTTTATTCCTCTTCTCTCTCTTGTCTACTACATTTCGGGTTCTGATTTAGGGCGACAGGCACGCTGCTGGGGGGTAGGCCATAGCCTTCTGCAGGGGTGCTGGGTGGGATGGGTGGGATGGGTCTTATCTGCTGTTTTATTTTCCTTAGTTCTATGGCCCTTTTGTGTCTCTTATAGGAGCGCCGCGTCTGTCCCTGCCTCCCATGGTATGATTGGGGTGGGGTCAGTATCATCACTGCTCTCCTTCTTGTGGGTATGCTGCATTTCAATTGCGACTCCCATCCCCTCCTCGTTGCTAATAATCCTGCTCTTTTATGTGTCCTTGCTACGGGGTGCTTGTATCGACGCGGCGTTCTTCTCTTTCAGTCTGTATTTTTCTTTTTCCACTCTTCCTTCCCCTCCCCTCTTCCCTTTTTCTCTCCCAAAGGTTAGTATGACGGGTAAGTTCTAATGATGTCGATATTCCGGTTCCTTTGTTCTGTTTCCGATGTACTACTGGGTGGTGGACGTGAATAAGATGATTCTAATTGAATATTGATTTGTGTTAACCGCATCTGTTTTCATACTGATGTATACTGTAGTGCCACTCCTCCGCGTTGCTGCCCTTTAGCCTTTTTGTAGCCACTGGTTTGCTTTGGGAACCCGGATTCATCTATGCTGTAACCGAGCCTGTTATACTCCTTATTGTAATATCATAAAAATTAACCTTCTTTGTTCCTGTTTGCGGGCCGTCCAGATCCTTCCCCCCCTTCCCTTTTTGGGCTGTATTGATTGCGCTCCATTATGATTGATTCTGTATATTTTCCTTCTGGATTTCTTGATTGCTCTATCGTGTCGTGGCCGGCCGGACTGGTTGTAGGCCCAGATTTGTATATCCTTTCTGTACAAATAAAGGTTTATAAAAAAAAATTCAAAAAAAAAAATTCAAAACCACGGAAAATGCTGGAGGAAAGAAGTAAACAAGATGGTTTGGGGATACAGAATCACCCCAGGTGAGAAAACGTTGGTGAGTCCTTTTGAAGTTATGAGAGGTAGGACCCCCATCTCAAAAGACAATATCGGATGGATCAAACCTGCGGTGAGAAAGGAATGATCAGTAGATGCCATCAGGGAAAGGATCATGAAAGCACATACTGCTTACAAAGATGAATATGACAAGAGCAGGAATTGCAAGGAGTTCAACATCAAAGTGGGAGACAGAGTGAAGAAAAGCGGACACATTGCCAAAGGAGAAAACACGTTTTCTGCGCCTTTGGAAGTCGTGAAGGTCTTCTGCAACTCCGCCTTGCTCAGTGATGGGAGAGTATGGCACGCCTCTGTAATGTCCATCTGCCATAGAGCTGAAGTAAACCAATGGGAAGGCAGAGAACAATGCCCTGTGCAAGAAGAAAACTGCTGCGGAGGATCACAATTTGAAGAAGAAGAGTCCGAACAAGAGGAGGATTGCGATGGTGAATCTTCTATGACACGGGGTAACCAGGTTGGACAAGACCTTGGGAACATCGAGTCTATTGGTGAATGCGAGGACTTCAGCACGAATGCCTCGGTGGTATCTCAGGACACTATGAGATCTACACTTCTGGAAATGGACAAGAGGAAAATGAGTTTGAGAAAGCAGAGAGTAATCGTATGTACAAAGAGAATGGAGAATCCTTACTAAGCAAGGATGGAACTTCTCTAGCGTCTGCTGGTGCATCTATGAGCGATGCAGACTGCCCTAAAGCAAGCACCAGCAGCTTTGGCAGGGTTCTGAGTAAACCCAGTAGATTCGATGACTTTGTTTGCGAATAGCACCACATTGTGAATTACTGTAACTTTGCAGCGCGTTTCTAAATGCCTTCTCCTTAGGGAAGGAGATGTGTTGTATCCTTATCCTTTTTCCCTTTCCACTACCCTGATCTGCGCGAGCTGTTCTCAGCGCGTAATTGGTTAAGCCAGCTGGAATGTTGACAGCTGAGATTCTGTTTTGACAGTTGTCATTATCAGTTGGTGCCTGGCTGCGATTCTCACGCATGCTGCGGTGTGTTGTCTTATGAATAAATAACTCTACAACTTCCACTGGTTCCAGAGTGTAATACTTAACAGTGCCTTGGCCCCACTTAGCTATAAAGGACGCTCCATGCGCTATATGCAGTTTCATCGCTGGATTCGTTTTTCATTTCTCCTTCCTTTTTACTGTCCAAATTTGCTTTCCAGTGGGTGGATTTTTAGCACACTGGGACTTTCTTGTCCCGCATCGTTGAGCTTGTCCACTGTCAGCTGAGCTGTCTGCTGCCCCAGGAGGGGCTCTGCGCCAAGAACTTGCGGCGTAACTGCTGTGGGGCCAATCTTCCAAGCTGCATGGGACTCCACTGACCAGGAGTCCGTGCGGGTCACCACCTGTGCTTGGGACCGCCCACACCCTCACCAGCACCTGAAAACAGCTTGCAGAACCCGCTGGCGTGGGTCCCGCATCGTCGAGCTTGTCCACTGTCAGCTGAGCTGTCTGCTGCCCCAGGAGGGGCTCTGCGCCAAGAACTTGCGGCGTAACTGCTGTGGGGCCAATCTTCCAAGCTGCATGGGACTCCACTGACCAGGAGTCCGTGCGGGTCACCACCTGTGATTGGGACCGCCCACACCCTCACCAGCACCTGAAAACAGCTCGCGGAACCCGCTGGCGCGGGTCCCATATCGTCGAGCTTGTCCACTGTCAGCTGAGCTGTCTGCTGCCCCAGGAGGGGCTCTGCGCCAAGAACTTGCGGCGTAACTGCTGTGGGGCCAATCTTCCAAGCTGCATGGGACTCCACTGACCAGGAGTCCGTGCGGGTCACCACCTGTGCTTGGGACCGCCCACACCCTCACAAGCACCTGAAAACAGCTCGCGGAACCCGCTGGCGCGGGTCCCGCATCGTCAAGCTTGTCCACTGTCAGCTGAGCTGTCTGCTGCCCAAGGAGGGGCTCTGCGCCAAGAACTTGCGGCGTAACTGCTGTGGGGCCAATCTTCCAAGCTGCACGGGACTCCACTGACCAGGAGTCCGTGCGGGTGTCCACCTGTGCTTGGGACCGCCCACACCCTCACCAGCACCTGAAAACAGCTCGCGGAACCCGCTGGCGCGGGTCCCGCATCTTCGAGCTTGTCCACTGTCAGCTGAGCTGTCTGCTGCCCCAGGAGGGGCTCTGCGCCAAGAACTTGCGGCGTAACTGCTGTGGGGCCAATCTTCCAAGCTGCACGGGACCCCACTGACCATGAGTCCGTGCGGGTCACCACCTGTGCTTGGGACCGCCCACACCCTCACCAGCACTATTTAACAACTTCCGTTTCCCGCGGCGCGGGACTTGCCGGGCGGAGCCCGGGCAGAGGGCGGGCCGTCTGTGGCCGTCCGGGGACGATCGGGGACGGGACGGGCCACATCCTTAACAACGTCTACCCAGGACTCACCCGCTATTAACTTTGTAAGTGGATATTTGCGGGGACTGGCCGATATACAAGTTATATGGGGAAACGTAAAGCAATGGAGGGGAGGAATGGATCTGGTAAACCGCCGAAGCTCCGTAAGGGGAAGAAACCATCTAAAAAGTCAAATCAATCTGCCGGAAACAATGTGATGGACCGTATTGATGCTCTTGTGGATGAGTGCAGTGATATTCTTGTGTCTGAGCAAGAAGGCATTAGCGAGATTGCCTCAAGTCCAAAGGGACAGTTCCCCATAAAGCAAGTTCATGATCCCGCTGCACTCCCAACTACAATCCCAGATATGTTCAAGGCCAAAAGAAAACTTAAGGATAGTATGATAAACTTAACTGGGGACTGTTTAAATCCATTTGTAGAGACTCTTAACAATGATGATCTGTCTATCCACCTCGACCTTGACCCTGAAAGCACAAACCAGCCTTTGCCTTCTGTCTCGCAAGTACTTTCTGGCAATAGGTTTGCGGTCCTGGCCGAAATCCACAATGAGCCTACAGCCCCCTTAAACATTGCCAATAGTAGTGTTAAGGCACCAACCGAGGAAGTTGGTGCTCTGACTAACCTTGTCATGCTGTTGCGGGATGAAATAGAGTCCCTGAGGGCTTTGGTCATAAGTTTAACTTCTATTGTCAATGACAAATGTGGGAGGGTATTTAGAACAACATCCAATGATATACCTGCTACACGAAATTGTTTCCCCATAAAATCCCATGAAGTAACTAAAGTACCCCTAGCTAAAAGCTTAAACAAGCGCAGTGTTCAGACCTTGAGGAAAGGCGCTGGTATGAGTACTGGTCCGCCACTCCCGAAGGGGAGGAACGCAGGCCTTTTGACCCAAGCTCGGGGAAGAGAGGGCGGAAGACGAGAGGTAAGGGAAAAAACGCTTGATTTAGTTTATACACAAGCTAAACCAACAGGGGTGGTTGTGAGTCCGACAATTGTTGATGACAATAATCCTCGGAATAGGTGGAACTTGTACTCTAATAAAACCTACCATAAAAGGAACACAATATATATGACCAACGTTCCTAAATTAAAACCTTCGAAGTTGGGTAACAGCGAGCACCCAGACTCCATAACTAACAAGGCTATCCATTGGCTACGCCATGTTAGAGGATGTCGCTCGGTAATTAGGAAGGACATCTTGGTGGCAAAAAGGTTAAGTTCCCCGATCTTCCCATGTGACTCTATAGAGTTAACTTTAAAATCTGCATTCCTTGCTGATAACCTCTTTACATTGGAGTTCAGATCCAGTGCTCCATCTAAATACCAGATCCAACTAAGGAAAACTTGTCCCCATAATCTGCCCCCAATTCTAAACACCGTAGGAAGAACTAATGCTAGGAATTGTTCTGGGCTAGACAATAATGATTGACAAACAGCGGTATTACTTATGCCAATTGGTGGAAATCTGGTGGTTCCAAATGATGGGGAATGTATAGAAGTCCCAGCAACCGTAGAGGCAGTAGGGCTTCCACTGCAGATTGATGCCCCACCCCTGAGGCTTATCCCAGTGATTGATACTGCGAGCAGGTCTGATTTACAAACCAGCTTACACCTAGAGATGCCAGGTGTATTCGATCAAGGCCACACCCCACTTTCCCCTGTAATTAATACATTTACATCGTCTGGTGGTAGCATGGAGGGGCTGGGGAGGTTGGTCTCATGGAATATTGCAGGGTTACGTGCCAAGCAAGACTCTCAGGACTGGGTAAATTTTGTTAATAGTTTTGATATATGCATATTCCAGGAGACTTGGCTATGTGAACCATCCTTTGCTCATGGATATCTAAATTATTCTGTGCATGCATATAAGGGTGCAAAGGGGGGACCTAAGGGTGGTTTAACCATTTGGGTTCGCCAGTGTCTTCGGCTAACTGTCAAGGTTATAGATACCAGAAACAGAGATATTCAACTCATCAGAGTAGCCTCAGGTATTTTGGGTTATCTTGATATCTACAATGTTTATGTCAGGGGTAGCAAGGGTGGGAGGTCAGAGGTTTTAGCGGCCTTGGGTTCCCTCCTTGACACCCATTCTCAAGATAATAATATTGTGATTGCTTGTGACCTAAATCGAACTTTTGAACCCTTGTCAATAGACGATGACTTCCTAGGAGATGAAGAGGATAGGCAATGGGGAGTACCTAAATTAGAGTTAAAACCAGTTTCCCGTTGGTCTGAGGATGTCATCTGTCTGAATGCCATATGTTATGAAAAGGGTTTGCGAGCATTAAATGGGAGGACTCTGAGTGATAAGGTTGGGTCCTGTACATTTGACAATGGTCGGAGCAGAAGCAGAATCGATTATGTTTTATGCAGTCTAAAGATATGGTCCCTGGTTTGTGACATGGAGGTAAAATGGCGGATTGAGAGTGACCACAACCCGCTGTGCGTAGATCACAAATGGTGGACCTCTACCAGTGTGATCTCAAACACCGAGGGAGCTCTTCCGTCTTCGATTGTCCCCTCTAATGACATGCGCTGGTTAAAGTGGGCACATATTGCAACTAACCAACAGGCCATTGCCAGTATTAACTCCGAAGCTGATAAAGCAATATTGGCCATAGAACAAATTAACCTGTCTCATCCAGGCTCTAGCAGTGTAGTTGCATTCATGACACTCTTTTTGTGCCATCAAGAATCATTTTGTAAAACCTGTGAGAAGTAAGGGAGAAGGGCCCCACAAGCAGGCAAAATGGTACAATACCCAATGTAAGAAAGCCCGGTTAGCTCTAGGAACTGCAATAAAAGGGAGGCAACCTATGGCCATCCGACCTGCCAGAAAGGATTATAAGGACAGTATAATAAAGGCAAACAAAGCATGGGATGAGCTCCACTGGTTAGAACTAAAGGCAGCTAGCGATAGGAAAGATTCCAGGCATTTTTGGAATGTTGTAAAATGGGGAAGAGGGGGACTATCTGAACCTCCCAATACTAATGTGCCAGAAGAGGAGTGGGTGAATTACTTTAAGCCCCAATATGCTGAAACCCAACATGCCACTGTGGTGGCTGATTTAAGCCCCGTCTATTATAAAGACGACTCCTTTAGTATTAAAGAAATAATGATGGCCCTTAATACAGTGTCCAGTGGCAGAGCCCCAGGATTAGATGGTGTTCCAGCTGATATTTTTATCAATGACAAAGAGCGATGGTGTAAGTATATTCATCTCCTTACCAACGCAATCGCTCGGGCACAGCTGTTCCAACATCCTGGCAGGGCGTAGTAATAATACCTGTGTTCAAAAAAGGCGATCGATCCCAGCCGGGTAATTATAGGCCCATAAGCCTTATTAACACTATCCAAAAAGTAGTTGGTCGTCTAGTTGTAAACAGGCTCCTTGACTGGGCCGAGGAGAACAAGGCCCTGTCCCAATTCCAAGCGGGATTTCGAAGGTCGACCAGTACGGTTGACCAGGTGTTCCGCTTCACCTTGCTCCAGTGGAGGACTGTGTTACTGGGAGGGGGCAGCCTGTATGCGGCTTTTGTCGATTTGAAGGCTGCCTTCGACCTAGTACCTAGGTCCAAGCTGTGGCTGGTGCTGAAGAATCAGGGTGTACCAGAAGAGCTGTTGACCATGATAATGAGGCTTCATGAAGCTAATTATGCTAAGATCCAGTGGGGGGGTCAGGGAATGGGGACTGCAGATTTCCCAGTTGAGCGTGGCGTCCGCCAAGGGTGCTCGATGGCGCCCACACTGTTTACACTATATATTAATGGGGTTGTTGCTCGTATGTTGTCTTCGAACGTGGATGCTCCCTCTTTAGCTGGCACGAAAATTCCTATTTTAATGTTTGCAGACGACACGTTGATTTTATCTAAGACGCCGAGTGGTCTACAGCGTGCTTTGTCTATTTTCGACCAATTCTGTGGGGAGCACGGTCTGGAAGTCAACGTGACCAAAACAAAACTCATGATTTTTAATCGGCACCGGAGTTTTAAGTCCAAGTTAATCATGAATGGTCATCCTTTAGAGGAAGTGGAAGCCTTTGCATACCTGGGAATCCGTGTATCTAACAATCTTAGATGGTCCGGAAGGCAAGCGGGGGGGAGGAGTGGCCCTAATAACCCGTACCGATCTTAACTTTCAAGTCCTCCCATCTTCCCCTATTCCTGATGTGGACCACTTGGTAGCTCGTTCTACCTCCCACCGGGCTCCCCTTACTTTTGTCTTAATTTACCGCCCTCCCCAACCCACCCCCTTGTTTCTTTCCAGCATCCAGACCCTTCTGGCTACCCTGGTAATCAATAACTCTTCGGTATTGGTCTTAGGGGACCTCAACTTTTGGCCTAACGACCCTGCCGAAAGCCCACAATCCAAGGAATTCACCAATCTTATGAATAGTTTAAACTTTAGGTCACTGATTTTCAGCCCCACTCACACTCACGGTCACACACTCGACCAAATTTGGTCACTGAACGTTCCGTCCACACCCCCCATTATATCCCCCTGCTCGTGGTCGGACCATTCTCTCATCACGTTCTCCCTTGCCCTGGCGCCCACGGTTAAGCCCCCGCTCCCTAAAAACATCTGGGTTCGGAAATGGGGCAAAACAGACATGCCTTCTCTCTGCTCAGCCCTGGCTAAAACCTACCCTGATTTATCAGGCCTCCCAGCTACCTCTCAGTTAGCTGCTATTAATCACTGGCTTACCACGGCGGGCGACGAATTCGCTCCCTTAAGGCGGCTCACAGTTAAACGGGCCCACGCAGCAAACCGCTGGTTCTCATCGGACCTTAAGGAAATGAAACTAGCCGCAAGAAGGGCCGAGCGGGCTTGGAGAAGCACCTACAATCCCGCTCAAAAGGCAACCTATCTGTCCACCCTACAAATCTACAAAAAGGGCATTCTGGAAGCAAAAACCGCATACTACACCAACAGGATAATGACAGCAGAATCTCAAACAAAGGAAATTTTCTCCACCGTTCACGAACTCGCATCATCCAGCAGAACCATGGCCACCACTCCCCCCTCCCAGTCCCTCTGCGACTCGCTCAATGAGTTCTTCATAGACAAAGTGATCAAAATCAAACTCAATATTCCCTTGCCCTCCCCCACTTTTGTTATCCCGTCCCCACCCATCAACTCTGTTAAGTTAACTACCTTTCCACTGTTGACTAATGACACTCTCCTTCCTCTTCTTCACCGGGTCAAATCTGGTTCCCCCCTGGACTTTGCTCCTGCCCGTATCCTTAAAGAAATTTATTCAGTTTGTCCTACACCTCCTCTCACTCTCCTTAATGACTCACTCACACACGGCTCTGTTCCTAGTTCACACAAATCGGCGATTGTCATACCACTCCTAAAAAAAACGGACGCCGATTCATTGGCTCCTGCCAGTTATCGTCCCATCTCACTCCTGCCCTACCTCGCAAAAGTCCTTGAAACCCACATCACCACTACCTTAACCACACATATTGAGACAAATCATTGTCTCTCCCCCTGTCAAGCTGGTTTTCGCCCCATGCACTCTACTGAGAAGGTGGTCGTCTCAGTAATGGACAAACTACGCGAAGGTATTGACACCAACCTTCCGCAAGCCTTGATACTCCTAGACCTGTCCGCCGCTTTGGAGGTGGTTGCAGTCCATGGTCCCCCTCCTTCTGGCCCCCTTCCCTTGGTGTCCCCCCACTCCCTGTGCCCAAAGTGAAAACCCTGGGGATCTACCTCAACTCTCAACTCACTGTCCATTCACAGGTTAGTTCCGTAGTTTCTTCTTGTTTCTTTTCCCTTAGAATAATTAGGAAAGTCTCCCGTTTCTTTTCTACCCCTGCTTTAAAAATCATCGTGCTGGCCATGGTTTTGTCCCGTATAGACTATGGTAACATAGTCTACAACGGGGCCCCGGCCTATGCAATCCACCGCCTGCAACTGGTGCAGAATCAGGCGGCTCGCCTGATCTATGGCCAGCCCAAATACCATCGGGCTACCCCACTGCTCAAAACCCTGCACTGGCTCCCAATAAAAGAGCACGCCCTCTTCAAGCTCGGCTGCCTCACCTATCAGGCCAGATCAGGCACTGCCCCTGAATTTATCTGTTCGGCCATTAAGCCCTATCTTCCCGGCAGAGAACTCCGTTCCACCTATTCGGCCCTTCTTGCTATTCCCCGCTTTAAAAAACAGAAAGCGGGTGGATCTAGTTTTGCTGTCTTGGCTCCCACCTTCTGGAACTCCCTCCCTGTTGCCTTGCGCACTTCTCCTTCCTACCTCCTGTTCCGGAAGAACCTTAAAACCTTCCTCTTCACGCAAGCCTCCCTGACATAGACTCCTCCTGTCACAGCCGCCCATCGTCCGCCACTAGCGCCATGAAACCGCCTGGTAAACGAGCGCTGTACAAATGTTTTTAAATTCAAATTCAAATTCAAATTCCCAGCATATACACATCGCTTCACTTAGGCACAGGCAATTGGCTGGCGTTCTTGGTCTAGAACACAGAAAATCTTTCACTAGACCAATAAAACCAGCATTGCAGGTATACGAAGCTAAGGCACTTGGCTCTGCACTATACGGTGCTGAGCTGTGGGGATTTGAGAAGGTGGTAGTCCTCCAATCCTCGGAAAACAAGTTTTTCCGGGCTATCACCGGTGTCCCCAAGAGCACCCCACTGGTGCCTCTCAGGTACGATCTAGGCAGAAAAGCGGTTGGAGACCTGGTTAGACTTCGTCCGATTTTGTATTGGCGAAGGCTCTGGACTACGCCTGAGCTTTCACACTATGCAGAGGGCTTCCTAGACATCATCAAAAAGGACGAGTTTCACAAAATCGGGTGGCTTAAAACTCTCTGTCTAACCTTGAGCGAACTGGGTCTCCAGGCACTGTGGAATAATCCAGCAGATATCCTCTTCCCAGCTAAAAAAACCATAAAAGAAATCTACTGGGAGAAGGTTGCTGTTCGGACATGGAGCAGCTTTAGTGCAGAGTCCATGGCTGGAGGATTTTTAGAAGCCAAGCTATATCCTTGCCTTGAACCGTACTGGGATGCTATAACAAAACCAGGTGACAGGAAACTCCTCTTCCAACTTAGAGCTGGAGCCCTTCCACTTAGATCATTAACGGGAAGGTGGGGTGGTGGATTGTACGATAGCTGCCCTGCTTGTGGTGCTATTAAAGAAACAGTTGGTAATTTTTTATTCTCTTGCACTGCGTACTCTGACCCAAGACGCATTTGGTTAGCACCAACATGCAAAAATCTGGGTACCACCAGTAGTACCGTTGCCCTATGAATCATCCGCACAAGCACTTTAATGCCTTTAGTGATAGCTATAGCCAAGTACCTTGGATGGGCATGGTCTATTAGGCAAAGATTGATAGCCACTTGATTGTGTTTTTTTACTAGTCGGTCTGCATTTTAAACTGTTATTTTTATCTAAAACTTTTTATTCGGATAAACTTTTACATCTGTACTTCTTAAATCATTTTATGCATAAAATTTTACACTGTAAATGCATTTAATTTGTATCCTTTTTGGAAAAAGGGGGTGGTGATGGACAGAGTTTCTGAATGATGCAGAATACTCTTACCAAGTCAAGAGATCATGGTTTTAATCCATCACCTGTTTTTTAGCTCATTGCACCATCCCAGCTCAGAACCTGGCTATATGCAAATTAGTCTGTTCCTGTCCGAGTGCATGATGGGAACAGGGCAAACCAAACTACCAAGCCAATTCTTATACTGGGAAGGAGACAAGCTTCCGGGGACCCGTTTCTGGCATCACAGCCTTCGTCGGCCCGGCTTGCTTGAATCCTGATGGTGCAATGAGCAAGGGACTCACGTCTGAGTATACCCTCCCACACATAGTGTGGATAAAATCGATTTTGGAAAAAGGGGGTGGTGATGGACAGAGTTTCTGAATGATGCAGAATACTCTTACCAAGTCAAGAGATCATGGTTTTAATCCATCACCTGTTTTTTAGCTCATTGCACCATCCCAGCTCAGAACCTGGCTATATGCAAATTAGTCTGTTCCTGTCCCAGTGCATGATGGGAACAGGGCAAACCAAACTACCAAGCCAATTCTTATACTGGGAAGGAGACAAGCTTCCGGGGACCGGTTTCTGGCATCACAGCCTTCGTCGGCCCGGCGTGCTTGAATCCTGATGGTGCAATGAGCAAGGGACTCACGTCTGAGTATACCCTCCCACACATAGTGTGGATAAAATCGATTTTGGAAAAAGGGGGTGGTGATGGACAGAGTTTCTGAATGCTGCAGAATACTCTTACCAAGTCAAGAGATCATGGTTTTAATCCATCACCTGTTTTTTAGCTCATTGCACCATCCCAGCTCAGAACCTGGCTATATGCAAATTAGTCTGTTCCTGTCCCAGTGCATGATGGGAACAGGGCAAACCAAACTACCAAGCCAATTCTTATACTGGGAAGGAGACAAGCTTCCGGGGACCGGTTTCTGGCATCACAGCCTTCGTCGGCCCGGCTTGCTTGAATCCTGATGGTGCAATGAGCAATCAGGATTCAAGCAAGCCGGGCCGAAGAAGGCTGTGATGCCAGAAACCGGTCCCCGGAAGCTTGTTTCCTTACCAGTATAAGAATTGGCTTGGTAGTTTGGTTTGCCCTGTTCCCATCATGCACTGGGACAGGAACAGACTAATTTGCATAAAGCCAGGTTCTGAGCTGGGATGGTGCATTGAGCTAAAAAACGGTGATGGATTAAAACCATGATCTCTTGACTTGGTAAGAGTATTCTGCATCATTCAGAAACTCTGTCCATCACCACCCCCCTTTTCCAAAATCGGTTTATCCACACTATGTGTGGGAGGGTATGCTCAGACGTGAGTCCCTTGCTCATTGCACCATCAGGATTCAAGCAAGCCGGGCCGAAGAAGGCTGTGATGCCAGAAACCGGTCCCCGGAAGCTTGTTTCCTTACCAGTATAAGAATTGGCTTGGTAGTTTGGTTTGCCCTCTTCCCATCATGCACTGGGACAGGAACAGACTAATTTGCATAAAGCCAGGTTCTGAGCTGGGATGGTGCATTGAGCTAAAAAACGGTGATGGATTAAAACAATGATCTCTTGACTTGGTAAGAGTATTCTGCATCATTCAGAAACTCTGTCCATCACCACCTCCCTTTTCCAAAATCGGTTTATCCACACTATGTGTGGGAGGGTATGCTCAGACGTGAGTCCCTTGCTCATTGCACCATCAGGATTCAAGCAAGCCGGGCCGAAGAAGGCTGTGATGCCAGAAACCGGTCCCCGGAAGCTTGTTTCCTTACCAATATAAGAATTGGCTTGGTAGTTTGGTTTGCCCTGTTCCCATCATGCACTGGGACAGGAACAGACTAATTTGCATAAAGCCAGGTTCTGAGCTGGGATGGTGCATTGAGCTAAAAAACGGTGATGGATTAAAACCATGATCTCTTGACTTGGTAAGAGTATACTGCATCATTCAGAAACTCTGTCCATCACCACCCCCCTTTTCCAAAATCGGTTTATCCACACTATGTGTGGGAGGGTATGCTCAGACGTGAGTCCCTTGCTCATTGCACCATCAGGATTCAAGCAAGCCGGGCCGAAGAAGGCTGTGATGCCAGAAACCGGTCCCCGGAAGCTTGTTTCCTTACCAGTATAAGAATTGGCTTCGTAGTTTGGTTTGCCCTGTTCCCATCATGCACTGGGACAGGAACAGACTAATTTGCATAAAGCCAGGTTCTGAGCTGGGATGGTGCATTGAGCTAAAAAACGGTGATGGATTAAAACCATGATCTCTTGACTTGGTAAGAGTATTCTGCATCATTCAGAAACTCTGTCCATCACCACCCCCCTTTTCCAAAATCGATTTAATTTGTATCCTACCATCAAGTCTCAAATTTTAAAGTTTTATCTTTTAATTGCAATGATTGTAATTGATTGTCAATTTTTTGCTGTGTACTTGCTTTAATGAGTGTACCTCGAATAAAGCACTATTTGACTTGACTTGACTTGGGACTTTCTTAAGAGCCAGAACGGACACGTTTTGAAAGCTTGTCGCTTACTGACCCTCTCTTGCAGGGAGAATTGTCTCTTCTCATCCTCACTGGGTCATATTTTCAGGAGCAAGTTTGGGAGCATGCAGGTGCAGGAAAGGTAGACCATGTTGAAGGTTCATGGCCAGGCTACAAGATGGCAGCATCTTGGGCAGTGCCAGAGTGGGTTCCCTGTAGTGTAATTTCACTCCATCCATGGAACCTCCTACTAGCAATTGTGCCATTAATGAAGCCTGGCTGTAGAAGAGTCACATTCCAATATTCTATCTAGGGCATGATTTCTTGATTTTTAAGGTCTCTTTCAGAGTGCCACGTGTACTAAAAACTGACTGCCACGGTTTTCTATTTGCATGTATTTAAAGTCTAGCAGTGAGGCTAAAAGGGAAGATGCGGTATTACTGTCAAAAAGATGAAGCAACACTGTATCATGACATGCAAACATCATTTTCAACTGGTAACAGTGCTATTACACATTGTGTATCATGTAACCGTGCACAATGCTAAATCGGAAAGCAGAGGCCAGCTCAACCTCTAGTGTTTTACCTCCTGAAGCACATTGGTTTTGGTGAGTGTGCACAGATCTGCAGTTGTTACTACCAGGTCGAGTGTTGCCAGCCCTTATAATTTTGGGTACTGAAACACTGGTCCACTTGTCTTTGCTGGAACTATATCCTCCACCCCACAGGGTAACCGTTCTGGGCGGAAATGTTTTAAGGAAAGGGCAAAGAGGGCATTTGCCCAGGGCCCCCATCTTTCAAGGGGCCCTCTGAGAAGGTGGACTTCTTGTCAGTCTGATGTTTGCCCATTCTGTTTATCTAAACTTCTCTCCCTCTCTCTGACTGCATTTTTCTATGACTCGGTATTTCTCTACCCAGGATCATCTTAAGGATTTTTAGGCCCCACGACATTTTTCAACTGTTTTTATGTAACTGCGTTTCTGAAAGCGTTAACATATAATTCAGTACTGTTTGGCATCATGTGGGCTTAAATTATGGCTCAATGGGTAATAACATTAAAAGATGTTCTGACAGGACTCCCAAAATATATGTCTTGCCTCGAAATCCTTAGATCACACCGGTTTCGGGAAACTCTTAACAAAGGCCTTGCTGGTGATCTTCATTACGCTGAGGTCTAGTCTTCCTCTTAAATGTCACACCTTCCAACCCATTCACCCAAATCCACCCGTGTGTATTTTTCTGGTTGATATGACACATTCAGGAGGAAGGAAGGGGTTCGGGACATTTTTATAGTGAAAGGATACAGAGCCCTAAAGTTTAAAACATAAAAAAGAAAGAACGATCTTAATTTGAAATTCTAAGCAGGGGTTTTCTTTTTGTGCAGAGAAAGGGAGCTGCCCGTCTCTGAGGGCAGAACTCGCCATTTTCCTTTGAGAATTGTGACGTAAAGACTAGGACCGAATGTAATGAAGATCAGGGGCAAATTATCGGCCATCTTTAAACATGTTTGGTTTGCCTTGACTTTCCCCAGTAGTGAAGCCTTGTCCCAGGTAAGTGCTTGTTTAGCGTGGCTCCTACATCTTGGTAAGGAGTTTAGATATTTGATTCTGTCTGCATGCTTTCCTGCCTGGCCTGCTACCTTAATGTGTACAATACTCGTTTCGACCAAGCTGCGGTAAATCTATAGCATTTATTTGACACAGAGATCTCATGTCAATTCAAAACCAAACTCGGAATGTATTTTAATGAGGTCTGTTTTTCTATTTTTATTTTTTTATTTTATTGGTGAGCTTAAATGTCTGGGTGCGTTAATAGGCACATCCTTATGGTTCCTGACAAGTCTCAAGCCCCATAATTAGGCGCAGAGTGCAAGAAATCTCTTTGGGAGATTCCCCTTGGAGTCAGCAGGCCGAGAGGATACGAGGGATTAGTTGTAGTGCTGGCAGGGTGGCGGGGGGGCAGCTTGAGGGCGATGTTGGCATCGAGAGGCTGAGCAGCTTCAAAGCACGGGAGCGCAGTAAATACTTCACCCAAGCAGATGTATGTGGTCTTTAACCAGCCGCCTTCAAAAAGTGGAATTTCATAGGCGCGACCTCATTTACTTGCTCCTATAAAGGGAAAAGTGCTTAAAAGCACACCCTGCAGGAAATGAACAGACCAGAAAAAATCGTGAACCTGCTGTTCATGTACTGTTCATTATTATATGTAATATTTTAAGGGGTGGGCTAACATACAGAATGCATTGGATGAAATTCAGAAATTCACTAAGGTAGGGGGATATAAAGTCAATCAAGCTAAAACAGAAATCCTTACATTTAATTCAGTGCCTTCTAATATCTAATACCTAGGTATTTTTGTTACAAATGATTATTGCCATGTATTCTCTATTACACTAGTCTGCTTGCGAAAGTGAAAACATTATTAGAAAAGAGGTCTTTGCTTAATCTATCACTGATAGGATGGGTTTCCATGGTTAAAATTAAGTATGGGCGGAAAATTCGTTCCGATGGCGGAATTTGCAAATTTTTGGCAATTTTGCGATCCACGAATCGCGCAAAATTGCCCAAAAATCCGAAGTTCGCGAGTTGGCGGATTTTTTTTTCTTGTTCGCTTTTCAAAAATACAATCGCGCGCGGCATTGACTTACCATGATTCTGTGTTCACTGATGAGTTTTCCTCCCTGTTCGCGTGCGCTGCGAGATTTTGGTAGCTGGCCGAGTGACGCCGCGATCGCGACCCGAAACAGGAAAAAGGCATCGCGAGCAGGCTGGTTAAGTGGAAACAACATGTTTGTGACCGTTGCGACCGCATGCGCAAGTTCTCGTTCCCGAACTGGTAAAAAAATCTCGCGAACTCGCAAAAAAAAAAATTTGCAAGCTCACGGAATTTGCGGATTTTTGCGAATCGCGATTATGAATTTGCGTGAATTTGCGTATCACGAATTCGCAATTTCCGCCCATGCTTAGTTAAAATGTCGGTGCTCCTGTTGTTTCTGTTTCTCTTTAGTAATCTTCCCTTGAAAATCCCATGTACCTATTTCAAAGAAATGGACGAATTGATCTGGAAGTTTGTGTGGAATATTAAACACCCGAGGGTTAAGCTAGCCACACTACAATTAGATGTAACACGGGCGTTAGCGACTCCACATTTTCCAATCTACTACCAGGCCTCTTTGCTCAATTTGCTATCGCAACTAGGAGAGGAAAATCCAGTTTTTGATAACTTCCTTTTAATATACATGTTGAAGGAAAGTGCCATAAAACTCCCCACTTGTTTACTATCAGCGAAACTCCCTAAAAAAGACCAGATATAAGGTTACACTGGCATTAGAAGCTAGGACTCAGCTTTTTTACAATCATGGGATATTCCAGCATATCATTCTTATTCCCCTATCCAAGATTGTGCAGTAGGAGGTCTAATACTGCCCAGAGGGCTATACCAAGTATGGCAAGAATTAGTCTGTGGTCAGCTCGGGGATTTTTATAATCATGAGATGTTGATTATTTGGGAAACGGTACGATTGCAATCCGGCAACTTAAATATTGCCTTTTCTATGTCCTTTTGATTGGAATACACTTGTCTTTTCTTGCAGTATAAAACACATATATTGTGTTAAGTACTTTAAATGCACATATGCTTGAATGGACTAAGAAGGACCATAGATATTTCTAATGACCATGTGAGAGGTAAGAGGCATTTTAATTGACAGCTCTCTCAAAAACTGATAGAAAATACAAACATTGGGATGAGATTTTATTCATGCTTTTTATACCCATAGGAATATTACATATTGCAATTAAGAGGATACTGTGTTGGACACACCTGGACCACAAGAGATGAGTCTGGAGTGACACTGGGTGATTATAGTTAGGTGATGCAAGCATTTGTGCATATAGAGCGTGACCGCATCCCCCATCTTTTTTAAGTATATGGGCACATCTATATGAATATGCTAATCGCCGAAGGCATTGCACAAAGCTACATCTACTGCTTAATCAATGATGGTAAACTGATTCTTTTCTTATTATTTGTCAATTTCAGCAAAACCCTAGCATGTGGATCTGTGATTCCTTACACTAACCTTTCGAGCACGTGGTGTAAACTGGGTGTCTCTCCCAGGCTATGGGATTTACATATGAAGTACTCATCCCTTATACTACTTATTTACATTTGTAGCCCTGAAGAAGTCTGCAGTAAACACATCAGCAAAGACGAAACACGTGTCAGCAAGGGTAAAGTTTGTTTAGGAGATATAAAAATAAAGAACAAAACTACTGATACCACGATCTGAAGTTTTGAATAATTGAGTACTTGGAGAGTGTATATAAAGATTGGTAATACCCAATTGTTGAGAACCCATGTACTGTCATTGACAGTCGTCACTGTGCATTACACTTCCGTCATTTTTTCATTTCTGTTTCCTTGCTGGATGTACATGTCAAATATACATTGGCTGCAATGCATCCAGAGTAACCTAAAAGATCTAGGTAGACCAGAGTTTTTTCTAATCCTGGAGGCATTGTAAAAGGGCACATCGCTTGCTTGAAGCAGGCCTTTTATTTCAGGGTGGCAGCAGAAAGAGAGAGGTTTTTGCTTTCACCAAGCGCTCGATGCATCAGTGTATTCTGGTTAAATCTGTGAGTGGGATGGGACCATACCTGAACCTGAACATGTCCATTCACTATCATAGGCTATTGACCCGTTTTAGTTCAAACTTGCTTAATCATCTATTGTTTGGAAAGGAGGGTTGGATAAAAGAATGTGATTTGCAAGCATGTGCTTGTGACAATACCTCTATTCCGGATACCTTGCATATCGTTATGATCTGTCCTAGATTTAACAATTGACATTATAAATACATACGTCCCTTCCTTCTAACAATGAATATCAGTCAGGTGTGGCCTGCGCTTTTGTTTTTACAACTTTTACCAACACCCAATGTGTGTTTTTCTTTGTCACGATTTTAATGGGGACTCCTATATTTGTTGAACATGTCTATTTGGATTATATGCTGCCCCATTTTCTATGGTTGTAATTTTATCAAGTGCTTTTAGAGTTTGTACAATTGAATACTTTAATTTACACTTTAAATATGTATTTTCTTCTGATACTCTACTTATACTTGAATTTTGATTTTGTTTTATTAATTGTTTTCTGGTTCTGTTAAATGGAATGCTTACTTATTCGAGGGGTTTTAATATTGCATTTTATGTTGATGAATTTTTTAATACATGTATTCAGATTTTGTTTTATGATTGTTCTCTTTTGTTTGTACTTAATGATTTTTATGTGAAAAATCGAATAAAGTTTAAACTACGACTACTTCTACTACACTGGGTTGGCTCAATCATTGCCCCGTTTTGGGGAGCTTTCTGTTAGCACTCCAATCCATCACTGGGAGACTTGCTAAGATTCATGGACAATTTTGATAAGATTTACCCAGGCTAAAAAGAAAAGAGTACAGCCGCCTAAACATCAAAGCCATTGGAACTCCCGGGCTCTCTTCTCCTGGATTTGACATGTTTTCCATAGGGCTAATGGGTTCAAATAATAGGAATGACGACATGCAGTTAATTTTTGAAAGCTATGTTCCATAATGAATGGTTTATTTTATAGTGAGTAAACCCAAGCTAAGACAGCTGATTTGGTGCTGCTGTATTTACAGACAATTTCTCGCAAGGACTAGACAATGAAAGCTATTTACATGAAAAGCAGTTGGCGCTAGCAACTACCTTCAATCCTTGGGTTGCAATGTGGGCGCCATGGGTGATACGCGCATATGGGCATCAATGTTTCTCCCTCTCTGTCTTTGCTCCTTTGTTTCTACTATACTAATAGTGAATAATAAGCTAATCATCATTATTAATATAACTTAAAAAGCAGATCCTTGCTGCAAGCATCAAAAAGTTGAGGCAGTGAAGTCTCGGGGTTGGGTGGTGTATGCACATGAAGGTATCTATATCAGTTATCAGGCAGATGGCTCTTGAGTGGTGTAATTACAGTCCTGCCTCAGGGATCTGCCACACCACAGGGCCTTCCCTCTAATGATTTGCTACAGTGTCACTCATAAATGTATCCCTGGGAGATTTGAGGCTTAGCTCTGCATATCACCATTTCACCCACCTTTTCCTAACTCGTGAGCATTGAGGAAAGGATTGTGTAAATAAAGCAAGAGGCTGACCTGCAGGTATCTAAACTGGAGCATGCATAGTGCATCATCATGGGCCCAACCTGACAGGGTCACATGCTTTATGCACTGCACATACTCGAGTTTTCAGCTTGAAATCGTAACACTGACAGGAGGTAGCTGCATGCCTGTCCACGGGTTCCATGGATGACCAGCAGCTGAGGAACTGATGTGGGACATGCACAGACAGATGAGGATACATAAAAAATGCCCTACGCATGCATGGGAGAGTGAGTGAGAGTATGAGAGTGATTGAGAGAATGAGAGTGTGTGACACCAAGTGTGTGTGGAGTGAGATTGTGACCAAAAGTCAGTCAGTGGCAGTGGGTATGTGAGAGGGAGTGAGTGCAAGATAGTGAGTGAGTCAGTGAGTGAGACCGTGAGAATGCGAGTGAAACAGTGTGTGTGGTTTTGTCAGAGACAGTGTTGAGCTGTGAATGAGCCAGTGTTTCACCATGTGAGCAAGATAGTGTGAACACGAGTGATGCAGTGTGTGAGGCAGCCCTGTCATACTTGAGCTCATAGTTGGTATGTGGAGAACCCATGGCAAAATGGTGGTGCTGCATACTTGAGGTAATCAGTTGCATAAGGGAGGACAACCATATGAGGGAGAGTGAGGGGCAACCATTATTTAAAACAAAACTGGCCCTATAAAAAAAAAATCTAATTCACTTTATTCGGTTTCTTTTCAAGACTTAAAAAACATAAAAGCGTAGCATACAAATACAGAATGTAAACATTTAAAATCTTTAGTTTTAAAAGAGAACCATCCATTGTATTATAAAACATTTTTTTTAATTGTCACGTATTTCCAATGCAACGGTCTAGTCATTTCATCTGAGCAAATTCATTTTTAAAATAGTATTACATTTTTCCGTGATTTGATAACAGCTTTTAAAAATAATGCTATATTTTTTGCATAACAATCATTCTCCAATAATTGGAGTGCAAAGTAAGCCGGGCGACATTTCCTCAGACCCCACATTTTCAAAATTGGGATGATCCATCTTTTTCTATATACCCATAATATTTACAAAGTAACACAATGTGTATTGTTGATTGGGCTGCAACCCCATCACACGGGCATGGTCCTAAATTTCTTGACCAATTGTTTGTTACAGGGAACAACACTAAATAATAAAACCAATCTAGTCTAAATCTGACCAAAACGAATCTTTCATATCCAGTGAACTGATAAGTCAGATATGATTGCATTCCTGAAGTGGAGAGAGTCGACTGGTTTTGGCGAACTGTGGACTTGTGAGCTTCACTTACATATCTTACACTGTTTTTTAAAATCTTTTCTGGAAATGCTATTCAGCTTTGATGGATTACTGAAATACTCAGGATGTCCCAAGTCCGTCATAAAATCTTTAATATATTTCAGCCATCTAATATCTAGGGCTTTCTCTAGTTTAAGGGAATCGCTTATAACACTTTGATTAAAAGTTGTCTTTTTTGACATCCAAATACGATGCCACAATAAGGATTGCTGGACTCTTATTTTATCCGTTATATACTGCAGTCCCAGCTCTGAATGACAGACAAACGTTCAAGTAGAGGACAGGACTGCCAATACATAGCAGATGAAAGCGTTTTCTACTTTTTGTATTACTAATACATTACAATATCCCCAAATCCCCGCCCCGTATAAAACTGCACTAACGCATTTGGCCTCGTATATCTTTATCAGCGCCAAGGGTGGTCTTTTTCCTAACTTCTGGGCGAAATTTACAAGAGCAGTCGTGGCTTTCATAAATAAGAGTTTTTTTGCCCTTATGGCCTCCTGCCAGGAACCCTTATTATCCATGAGAATACCCAGATATGGATATGATTTTGTGAATTCAAGTTTACCGCTACCGATAAAAATAGATTTCTCTTTCCTGGTAGCTTTCGCGTAGGCCATTATATAAGTTTTTGTAGCATTTATCTTTAGATCAAGACTTTCCATGTATTTGTTATATTTATGCAGAGCCCGCTGTAGCTCTATTGGTGTTTGGGCCATTATCACGGCGTCATCGGCGTAGAGTAGGGTCGGTATCGGTCTATTTTGTATCAGGGGCAGGTCCTGCACCCCTCAAGCAACACCCGCTCTAAACCATTTGTGTACAGGGTGAATAAGAAGGGTGCCAGGACACAGCCCTGCCTTTCTACGCCAAAAGAGGTGGTGCTTTCTCCGTTAGGTCCAAACCTTACCCTGGCTCTGGCATTCGAATATAATCCTCTTACCTCTTGTACTAGAGTCGCTTCGACTCCCATCGCTTTGAGTGTTCTCCACAGTTTCTCGTGACATACACAGTCAAAGACTGTGGAGAGATCAACGTAGGCCAGGTACAGTCTCCCATTCTTTGCCCTTGTGTATTTTTCTATCATAATAGTTACATTTAGGCCTTGTTCTATAGTTCCCAGGCCTTCCCTAAAGCCAAATTGCAGGTCGGTCCGTGTCCTCGGCCCATTCCTGTATGCGATTTAAATAATGCGTCCCAACACTTTCCCCACCGAGTCAAGTAAAGAGATCGGTCGATAGCATGTTGGATTTGATCTATCGCCTTTTTTAATGATTGGGACAACTGGCCCTATCATACTGAGGCCATTTTGAACATAGGCAACATTCTGGCGCTGACATGTAGGTAATTCCTCTCCTAAGGAGGACACTTGTGGAACAACCCAGGATAAAATGCGAACCCTGTCCCACTGGAGGTGATTATTGACATATGGAGGCCACCTATAGCACATTTGAAAATAAAGAGTTAACTCCTTGTGGCTGTCAGGCTTTTTTGGTATACTATAATAGTCCTTGAATATGTAATAAGTGGTCTTCAGGGTCTCTAACTTTTTTAGCAAAAGTATGGGAAATTCTGGTTCACAATGCACTATTTGCCCCCATTTTTTCTGAAATTTCTCTGGAGACTACTATCCCACTCTTTCCCGAACCCCCAAGTCCTCCTGGAAGAATTTGGAGTTGCTCACTTTGCTCACTGGGATTCAAGGCAATTTGTACTCCACACCACTTTCAAAGATCACCAGCTGTCACTGGTGGGCAAATATAAAAATGTTTGTTCTGCACAAATAAAATACACACTTCCACAAAAAATTACGCCCAGCACCCGGAGGCACACAACTAGAGGATGAGGAGGCAAAAAGAAGTCTGAGATAAGGATGTTGAAAGGAGCTAAAGCAATTCCCAAAGCACCAGTAAGTGCAAATGGGAAGTGAGAAAAATCCTGTGATGAAGCAAAGCTTCGCATTTGCGACTTGCTGTAGTCATGAACCTCGCTCATGTGTAACCAAGTAATAATTTGTACGTTTTACTAACCTTTATTTCATGTTTAAACGAGGTAAATGAAGCTTGCAGATGTGTATTTCTAATACGATTAATTCGAGTCAATAAAATGGCCGCTGCTTTGAAATAGCTTCTGCGCATGCGTCAGTCACACTCACGTGTCCTGACGTGTTTGCAGGTTTGGAGGGAAATAGTTGCGCATGCGTAATACATAGCTTTGGCAATAACGTGGTACTGCTCGTGCCATTGCTCTTGTGCCTGTGTATATGTAGCTAACATTTAGACTGCATAAGTATAATTTTTGGTGATAAGTTGAAAGTACAAAACCAATGATGTGTTTTCATAACGTTATTTCTATGTATTAATTTGTTCTCGCTTACTTTTCATGTACCGCGGGAAATGGGGGTCTGACTGAGCCGAAAGCCATCTTGGAGGTCCTTTCTGCGCAGGTCCGTCCGTCTGGGGAGAAGTCAACCTTGGCTGGTGGAACTCAGCCAGCTGGCAGGGATGGGCAAGATGCTCCTGAGAACTGACCTGCGAACTCAGCAGGACGGAGTCATGTGTCCCTATTCTGATACAATGTTAATTTGTCATTGTATTTCCCTGGACTTTCTCATGAGAACCCCAATCTCGCTAGGCGGTACCCAGAGATGCAAAGTAGGCATCAAAATAGTGTGTTCTGATTGGTGTGTTACCCAAATCCTATCTTAGGACCAATCCAAATTGAGGGATTCTGACACTTTGCAACATTGGGGGGTGGTACACCGTCCCCGAACTGTATATCTACCCTGGGTTCACCTAGGGAAGTCGTCCGACTTGTCTTGTTTAGCTGACCTGTCACTGACCCAACGCACTCAATAGGTGACTGAAGATACAGAAGATACAGAGCACTGTGGAGTACTCTGTCCGAAATTGACCATAGACTAAGGTTCTACTGAACCGTAAAGTGCTGGTGAAGCACTTTGCTGGGAGTTCGCTGACCCAATCGGGGTCTTGATCGATAGCTGCAGAGAGGGTGGAGCGCAGGCGTTGCTTCCGAACTGCGGGTGCTGGTCCTGTCCTGAGGGTTTCCTGTCCTGTCCTGAGGTCCTGTCCTGATTCCTAATCTGAGGGTTTCCTGTCCTGCCCTGGGTGTCCATTCTGCACCTGCTGTCCATTGAGGGGTATCCTTCCTTGAGGGTTTCCTGTCCTTAACTGACCCATGGCCAGGGTTTGGTTTTCACACCAGTCTAGGTAAATATTACTCCGAATCTCCTGAAACTGCACCTTTCTATTTTTCTGTCTTTGCTTCAATAAAGACACACCTTTGCATATGTTGATTTTTCCATGCTTTTGCCGCAAATTATTGAAACGTAAAGTCATTGCATATTTTCATAAACGTTTCCCATGTTACCCTACCTGTTAGAAATCATATTTTGCATTGCAGTTTGTCATTTTCTGATATGGTCTAGAACGGCCTTTCTTAAACTGTCCAAAGAACTTTTGCCCTAAATGCATAGCGTTTCCTGTTGCATCCCATATTAGTATTTCCATGATTACCCTGACTTTATTTCTCTATAGTTATGTACTTTTCATTATCTTGATTATCGATTGTCTTATCCTTGTAAATCTAATGCTTACTGAGAACGAACTTTAGATAAAGACTTTAAAACTTCCAGTTGTCCGTGGTCATTTTACAAAGGTATTGAATGTCATTTTGAGTTGTATTTTGCTACCTTTCCTTTACAGCTAGATCCCTGATCCATTGTGGTCATAGGTACCCGTGTCGGTCGATGGTAAGTCGGGTACGCTGAGGAATAACAGTAGGGAATTCACACAAATTGGTAGCAGCCCGTGAAGTCACCCGGTCAATGTATATGGTGAATTGAAATATATGGGCCCGAAGCCGGAAGCGGCGAAATTATTGAGTGGGTGACCTCGTGCGCTCTATCAGTTTTTCTGGTAGCAGAGGTATGGTTAGGGACTAGTTAAAGGTTAGGTAGGATTAGTTAGTCTAGTCAAGTCGGTAGCTGCTAGTATATTAATGCTGCTACAAGAGCGGCCGTTCCGAGGGACCTGATCATTCTCTTGAGAATACGCTGTTTTGAAATTTATGAATTGTTTTATCATTGTTATTCTTGTTCTTATATTGTTATATGTATTAATCCATGCATTTGTAAACCGTCTCGTTCAATGTTGTCCGAACTCCCCGGGGAATTGAATGGCAAAGTGGTGAATAGAATCCATTTGCCTTGAGGTCGCAGGCTCAAGGAAAGTTAGGTGCAGGTTAGGTACAACCGGGAAGCACTAACTAGGGTTTTTTCTGAATACGTGTGTGAATAAATGTCAGTAACGAGGTTCATTGGCAAAATTCCAATAGTGGCGTAACCTAGTAAGGGTCAGATCGGAAGAGTAGCAGGTTCATCGGAGCTTGGGTGAAGGCAGAGGGGTCCGCTGGGAAACCTTAGACTCGGATATATCCCAGAGAAGTGGATGAGTTTAGGGAAGTAACAGGTTCACTGATGCTAGAGTGAAGGGTAGGCGGAAGAGATCTACCCGCAGCGTATGAAAAGTAAATGGAAGTAGTTTACTTGCAGTAAAATAACACTTTCTCTGTCTAGACACTTGAGCACTGTGGCGAATGTGTATTCGTTGTAAAGTAACCAAGCACTAGCACTTTAGAAAGAAAGAAAGTTTCCGTTACCTTGTGAAGGGAGGGAGTCAGCCGCGAAGCGTCTCTGACGTCACTCCGTGCCGCGCTGGGATTGGTAGAAACAGCGGGCGGGTAGCGGGGCTGGAATTGTGAAGGAGGGGTGAGCGCCGAAGAGTGAGAACTGTCTCACGAAGGGGCCGCGCACCCATTGGTCGAAACTATTTGAACGCGTGCACCCCATTGGTCGCACGGAATTGCAAGGCGCATTCTGATTGGAGGTAACTTTGTAAACAAAGTTAAGCGTAGAAATCGTATGTGGCACTCGTATTGTCCAGAGACTAGACCCGATCCAAGAAACCAAGGGTTTGAAAGGGATCAGTGGAAAGCCAATAGATACGATATTATGTATGGGACTAAGAAAAAAATGTCCCTCGTAAATAAGGTAAAGAATTACTTCAAAACGGACAAACCGATTAAATCCAGAGAGGGCGTGATTGTTCCACCACCCAATACTCCCGCCTCTTTCATGATGTTTGATCGAGGGTACAATACCTGTGTGTGGTTGGAAAATTGGGTAAAGTACACAAAAGATGACGGAATATTGGCTTTTCCGTTAGACGGTACCTTCAATGGTAGGATTTTATTTCATTTGAGAACCCGAATGAATGAATTGCATCCCAGACCGAGACTAACGCAGTATGAGGCATTAGAGGAATGGGAGATTGAGGCTTTCGAAAGAGAGAAACCCCGAATGGACAAAGGTCTGACCAAGTGGTACCCAAGGCTGAAACAAGAGACCAGGGATAAAAAGATGAAACAGTGGAGACAGAGCATGATTGTTGAGGGTCTGTTTCCCATGATGCCAGCATGTACCCCTTCGGGGGAAGAGAAAAAGACAGAAAAGTGTAAGCATTGGGGAGCTCTTGGGGAGTCAGACGATGAATTATTAGATGACATCTTTACGAGAAGTCCGCCCCCTTATAATGAGGGAGCCCGACCTTCCAGTACAGGAGAAAATCCCCAGCGTCCATCTATTAAGGAGGAGGACAGATCCCTAGGTAGGGGGGGAGGTTGTCAGATACCGCCCTATTTTGAGAATCCCGGACCCGCGGAGGTAAGAGATATATATCCTAGAGTGCCCGTGAGCCCGGAGGAAAAATATTCCAGCAAGAGAGTCTTTTTCCCCAGACCTCTTTATGAAAAAGAAGAAAAACCATTAAGTTCAGGAATGCCCTTTTTACAGCCTCCATATGAGGAAGAGCGCAGGTCATTTAGCACCGGAACTTTGTTCCCAAAACCAAATTATGGTGGAGGACCAAGTGAAACGCATCCTACTGCCCCGAGCTTTACCCCTCACCTGACCCCACAGATAATACCTGACCGAACATTAGGAAGAGTACTAGATGAAAGGGAGCAAGAAGTCCTAGCTAGACAGAGAACAGAAATAATTCAGAAAATCTCCCAGTTAAATAACAGTCCTGAGGCTTTGACTATTCCGGTAACAATTGGACCAGTGGTTCCGTTATATGGGAATAATCAGGGAAGTCCCAACCCTCCAGTTATTAACCCAATCATGGCCCCACCAAGGCAGGAGCCCCTACTGATAGACGATCAGTCCAGTGAGTGCGAGTCCGAAGTTGTGTTCTTGGACCTGCCAAACAAACAGACCGGGAAGGGAATGCAGAAGAGGCATAATCCTTTTAATGCGAAAGAAATTAAATTAGAATCAACGTCAGGTACTAAGAGTGTCTCTCTGGTAACTCCGGAGGAAATTGATAATTGGAGTCATGAATTAGAAAAACAGACTCCGCAAACGAAACCTTTAGACCTCTACAAACTGAGGGTAGAAATAGAAGAATTAATGGCAGGAAATGTGGGATTGGACAGATTAAATACCTACTCTGAAGAAGAGTTGCTGTTTATGTGTAAAAGCCTTACCAGAAGTACCAGAGTGCTCCACGAAAAGCTGACAGACACTGCAGCTAGTATGGGGGTAGATATTTCAAGGTCCAAGCCCCTGCAAAAACCTTACAGAGCTGAATTCTCAGACAAAGATATAGAGAACTTGAATGTGTCAGGGAAAAAGTTGCAGATTAAAGAGTTGCTAGCAATTTAGCAAAAATGGGGAGACGTGGAAAAATGGAAAATCAGGTGGGCACGAAAGAAAGATGAGGCTCGATCCAGACAAGTGACCCCTGAGTTCGCTTTGAGAGAAGTAGACAAGCCCGAACAGTTATGCCCCATGCGTGAAGTACCAGGTGGGAGGTATGTGCACGTTCCATGGTCCAGACAGGATATTGTGTCCTTTACTAATGATTTCCCGAAATTGCGCGAAAAGCCAGTTGACTGGTACCGGCAGGTGGAAAGGTTCGTAAAGGTGCAGAAATGCCTGTGGAAAGACCTGGATGGATTTTTCGATATTGTGGTCCCGGTAGATCTATGGACCGAGTGTAAAATAGCCATTGCCTGGCCTAGTGAGGAGTACCCGAGGGACTCTAACACAGGGGAGCCGTCGATTGAAGTGATGAAAAAATATGAACAAGTAATTCAGCATTTGAAAAATAAGGTGCCCGCAAAGGAAACTGATTGTACCAGGATAGATAGAACGACGCAGGAAAGAGACGAGACAGTACACTCCTATTATGAAAGGCTGTTGCAGGTGTTTAAAACCTACAGTGGTATAGATAACATCGAGATGAAGGATATGACGCATTTCATTTACAGGTTTGTAAACGGTTTAAGACCCGAAATTTGTCAGTGGATAAAGGATAATAAAATCTGTTGGCATACCAAAAAGGTAGACGAGGTCCTACGGTATGCAAAATACTGTGAGGACGAGATGGCAGAAAAGAAAAAGGCTCTCAAGGAGAAGGTTATGTGGGCTCAAGTGAAGCTCGCAGAACAGCAGGAAAAACAATTGAGTAACATGGCCAAAAACACTCAGAACCAAGGTCCTGGGGGTGGGGGAGGAGGTAAGCCCCGGCCCAAAATGAGCAGAGAAGAGGCTATGAAGAAATTTCCCTGTCACCAGTGCGGAGAAATTGGACACTGGCGAAACGAGTGTCCTTATTTGCCTGACGATAACCCCAAAACACCTGATTTAACTCCACAGACGCAGAAAGAAAGACCAAGAAAGACTCAACCACAGGTAAAAACGATTCAGGTGCCCCGAGCTCCAAAGCAAGTGTATAAGGGAAAATCCGCAGAGGGTGATGAAGTAGAAGTCTGGGAAAGCAATGAGAACAGAAATGCAGCAACTTCGCAGTATTTGTTAAACGATACCTTCCTTTGTGATGACCAGTACTGACGGGGCCTGAGAGGGGAGGACGAGGAGTGCGTACTTGGCGCCTCCTTGCCGGTAGACCAGTCAGGACCATACATTGAAGGAAAGGTTGACGGAAATGATGTCACTTTTCTGTTGGACACTGGTGCTACCCGTTCTACTGTGAGAACAGTGGACGTTCCAAACCTACCCCTCTCGGGAGAAGCCATCCAAGTAGTGGGTGTATCTAATCAATTGATTAGTACTCCTGTTACCAAACCAATGGAGATTGGAAACTTTAAGGAAATGCATAGATTTGTCATTTGTGACACCAGTCCAGTGAACTTACTGGGACGTGATTTGCTGTGCAAAATGAACTGTACCATCTTTTGCACACCAAAGGGAGTTGAAATTCAGACCCCAGATGAAGATGGCATCTATAAATTAATGTTAATCAGACCTGACTCAGAGATTAAACAAATGACTATGCAGGATTTGCCCAAAGAACTCCAAGAAGCAGTGAAGCCAGAAGTGTGGGACTTTACTGGGAAGGATGTAGGGTTAATGAAAAACGTGGACCCCATACAGATAGCAATCAAGGACAATGCAGTATACCCCAATACTAAACCCTACAGAATGAATGCAGAAGTGAGAGCATGTGTTACCCTGGAAATACAGAAATTGCTAGAAGGAAACATCATACAGGAAGTATTGAGTAGCCCATGTAACTCACCGATTATGGGCATCAAGAAGCCTAGTGGCAAGTACAGAGTAGTGCAGGACCTACGAAAAGTAAACAAGATAGTGGTCCCCTGCTGCCCTATTGTCCCGAACCCAGCAGTGATTCTGTATCAGATTCCCTGGGATGCTGAGTGGTTCACTGTGATAGACCTGTGTCATGCATTCTTTTCCATTCCCTTGCATCCAGATAGCGAATTTCTTTTCTCATTTGCCTTCAATGGTCACGTGTATGTCTGGAACAGGGTCCCCCAAGGGTACACAGAGAGCCCCTCTATCTTTAATCAGATCTTGAAAAAATTTTTGGAAACTTTGGTCTTACCTGGAAACTCTGTCCTAGTGCAATACATTGACGACCTCTTGGTGGCGTCTAAAAGTCATGGGGATTGTGTGATTGACACCATTGCCCTACTGAATCACCTGAGTGAGAAGGGACATAAAGTGGCCCCTGAGAAATTACAGTTCTGTACAAATTCAGTGAAATATCTGGGGCACCAGATAGAGAAAGGCGTCAGAAAGGTAACATCAGAAAGAGTGAGAATAATTCAAAAGATGCAGTTACCCCGTACTCAGAAAGAGATCAGAATGTTCCTGGGAGTGATAGGATACTGCAGGCAATGGATTCTGGGATTTGCAGTCCTAGCTAGGCCCCTGATAAAAATGACCAAGAGAGGAACACCGGATGTAGTACAATGGGATGATGAAAGCTTAACAGCCTTCACAAAACTACGGGATTGTCTGTGTACAGCCCCTGCGTTGGGAATGCCAGACTATTCTAAGGAATTTGCCCTATTCTGTGACACTCGCGATAATTGCGCGTTATAAGTCCTAACACAAGAACATGGCACAACCAGAAGGCCTGTGGCATATTTCTCTGCCACCCTGGATCCAATGGCTGCTGGATTACCAGGATGTCTGAAAGCAGTAGCTGCTACCTGCGCAAGTTTAGAGCAGAGTGAGTCCATTGTCATGGGACATCCTGTAACTGTGTATGTTCCACATGGAGTGGTAATTTTACTGACCAGAACGAAAACTCAGTACCTCACCCCTAGTCGGCTGACTAAATACGAGAGGATTCTTGTGGGTGCTGCAAATGTAAACATTGTTAGGTGCAGTATTCTGAACCCCGCCACTTTGCTCCCCGATCCAATGGATATGAAAGATGGGGAGGATGATGAGCATAATTGTATTGATTTAACAGAATTCAGCACCAAACCACGCCCAGACATTAAAGAAACACCATTGCCTGAGCATGACAAGGAATTATTTGTGGATGGTTCATGTCTAAGACATGAGCAAGGAGGCCTGAGTGCCGCCTATGCGGTAGTCTCCTTAACCAAAATTGAAGAAGCAGGTTATCTATTTGACGTAACGTCTGCACAAGTAGCCGAATTGATTGCTATGATAAAAGCTTGCAAAATTGGGAAAAACTTACGCATAACAGTGTATACTGACAGTCAGTACTGTTATGGAGTTGTGCATGACTTTGGCCAGTTGTGGCTACAGAGGGAGTTCCTGACTTCATCATGTACCCCTATTCGAAATGGAAAAGTTGTTCAAGACCTTTTAGAGGCAATCCAGTTACCAAAGGAACTGGCAGTGGTAAAATGTGTTGCTCATAAGAAGGGCATGGACACTGTATCACTGGGAAATGATTTTGCTGATCAAGTGGCCCAATGGTGCGCCAGAGATCGATATATCATAAATCCAAAGCGAGGGGGGCCCGGAACCAGCTGCCAACTTCAAGTGTTTGAAGAAGTGCCTACATGGGATGAAGTGAAAGAGTGGCAGCAGGCGGCACCTTGGCAAGAGAGAGAGAAGTGGAAGGAAGACGGGTGTAGACCAAGACATGTGGATGGTGTCATCTTGGGCCCAACTGGTATGCCTGTGTTACCTAGACACTTACTTGGCACAATGGCGAGATTGATACATGAAGGATCACACATTGGTAGGGACGCCATGATTCTAGTGTTCCAACAGACTTGGTACAGTAAAAAGTTCAGGAAAGTAGCAGAGTCCCTCTGCCAGAGGTGCCTGCCATGTCAAAGAATGAACGCTGGCAAAAGAACTTCGGTGGAACTGGGAAAAATTGGGAGGTCAGGGGGTCCCTTTGTGAGAATACAAGTTGATTTCATCACCAAGCCACGTGAAGGGAAGCGATATGTCCTTGTCATGGGCTGCCTATTTTCGAAGTGGGTGGAAGCTTTCCCTACTCCTCAAAATGACGCACTGACAGTAGCTAAATGTTTACTGAAAGAACTGATACCTAGGTTCGGGGTTCCAGTCACTATTGAATCAGATAGAGGCCGACATTTTCAGAATGATGTAATCGACGAACTCTGTAAGGCCTTTGGAATCACACAAAAGCTTCACTGTGCGTACCGTCCAGAGGCTTCTGGAATAGTGGAACAAATAAATGGAACTATCAAAAACAGACTAGCAAAACTGTGTGATGCATCTGGCATGACCTGGGTGAAGGCCCTGCCCCTGGTCCTGATGGGACTCCGAAGTGTTCCTGACCGCAAGACAGGCCTAAGTCCCCATGAAATCCTGATGGGAAGAGTGATGAGACAAGCATGGGTACCAGGAAGCAAACTGTTGAGTATTACTGATGATTTGGTGCTTGAATACTGCAAGAGATTAGGTGACCAAGTGCGTTCTATCTCTCGCCAGATCGGAGAAGACGCCATCCTCAATCCAACGACTCCTCTCCACAAACTGGTCCCGGGGGACTGGGTCAAGATAAAGAAGCATACTCGGAAGAGCTGCCTGGAGCCAAGGTGGGGAGAGAAGCGTCAGGTGATCCTGGTGACAACCACAGCAGTAAAGTGTGCAGGGGTTCCACATTGGATACACGCCAGCCACACCCAGAAGGTATTACCAGACGAAAAGCCTGAAGAAGAAGGGCGTCCAGCAGAGGACTCTGCAGGAGCCAGACCAGAAGTAGCTGACGACGTACAGCCCAGTACCAGTCAAGCTGCAGGATCAGCAGACGTTGGCCCAGGAATAGTTGATGACGAACTACCCAGAGTCCAGCCTGCTGAAGGGGTCCAAGAAACTGAGCCAGAAGTAGCTGAAGACGAGCTGCCGAGCATATGGCCAGAGGAATGGATACCATTGATTGATCTCACCGAAGACCCCATTCGAACAAGAGAGCGACTTTGTGAAGGTAGAGAGTGGACTAGAGAGGAAAAGCAAGGCACAGGCGAAGAACCTCAGGATCTTGAGATTCACATCAAAACTGAGGAGGGAGAAGGTCAGACAGGGACAGAACAAGTGATTGATACTCCTCCACTGACTCCTGATGTCGAGAAGGGACAGACTAGACATAGCGTTATAGTTCGAGCAGAAGAAAATC
The DNA here is from genome assembly GCF_964261635.1 of Lissotriton helveticus. Lineage (NCBI taxonomy): Eukaryota > Metazoa > Chordata > Amphibia > Caudata > Salamandridae > Lissotriton > Lissotriton helveticus. The sequence goes on along the minus strand of NC_136071.1, from coordinate 720,070,130 downwards.
AAGAGATCGAAGTGCTTGAACAGGATCAGATAGGATTAGAAGAACGGGTTCAGGAAACAGAAACAGAGACTTTTGAAAAACAAACGCAAAACTGTCCTGAACAAGGCCAGATTAGTAACCAGGCAGAAGAAATAGATGCTAGCCCTGGAACTAGTCAGATAGAAGGGGAAGAAACTGAAACAGAATTGCCACAAACTAATGAAAACAAAAGGGCAAGAGAAGAAAACGAAGTCTCGGTACCAACTAAAAGACTTAAGAAAAGAAGGCACATTGAGCCTGGATACATAAAGAAATTGAGACTGAGAATAAAAACAGTAGAAGAAAAACGTGCAGAAGAAAGAAGAAGTGCTTGCATAGCAGAACAACCAGAAGATACCTCCAAGAGGAGGAGTGATCGAATAAAAAGACAAAACAAAAAGTACAAGTCTCCTGAATGGACGCTCGTTTTAGAAGAATTTGAAGATCTTGATATAACTGACGAGAGCGACGGAGAACCAGTCGCTGAGTACTCTGCCGAAGAAGAAGACGAGCCACCGTGAATTTGCACAAAGTAAGCTACTGGTGTAAAGACACAAAGAGGGGTCGAGAAACTTCTTCTGAGCCAAAAATGTCTGATTCAAACGTGAATGGTAGACCTAGTTGCAGTCGTTGCAAAACATGCTGCAAGGTATGTGTATGTAGTATAGTTATACTGATATTACTCTGGATAGGACTAACAGTTTTCATTCCTTTTGCGGTGAGCAAAAATACTAATATTGTCCCTACTGAAATTGTAAATACTGACAGTGAGGAGCTGACAACACAGAGTGTAGCAAGACATGAGAGAGCACTTAGACAAACAAATCAAGACCTAGAAGCATCGGATGAGGGAGGACTACATTATCATGGAGTTAAGAATAAAACGCATTTAAATGTTTTCGCAAACTTGTTAATACACTATGTAGAGACTATGGAAATTGAAGATTGCTATGTCTGCATGAAGCTACCTACCTCTGTGGCTGAAGGCGTGACATACCATCACCTGCCCCTGACCTATGGAATTTCCTGTAGCATTTTAGCTAGTTTATTTTACAAAAGAGGACCGTTACAGTACTATTACTCAAACAATGACGTGATCTTTTCTGAACTCCCTATACGTGGGAACTTGAATCCTGTACATACTAAAAGTGACATTACTCGCTATATGGGCGAATACTTTCTGACTATAGGTAATATAGACATAGGTGACGCACACAGAGATAACTTGACCTGTTCTTTGCGTGAGCAGGAAAAGATGTTCCTGAACATGGCAGAGAAAAGGAGAATAAAAATAAAAAGAAAGGCAGATGACGAAACACAGAAAAGGCCAAAATGGGCTGAGAACATGGAGGGCACCTCAAATGGTGGAGCGGGTCCTGCTCTGTTGCTGGATTTTGAAAAGAAAGGAAAGCTATGTCTTCACCGCGAGAAGACTAGCTATTATAATAACATTTTCATTGGTTCCAGTGAATGTGAACATAATTACAAGGTAATTGGAGGTTGGGGTTTCAAAAATGGGTCAGAGCCTGTGTTTCCTGGAATTTATTATATTTGTGGGGACAAGGCTTATTTCAAATTGCCGGATCACTGGTATGGAAGCTGCTACTTTGGCATTGTCTTCCCGAAAATATACCATGTGAACAAAGTTGCTGGAAGCAGTGAAAATACTAATGGCTTAGTGCGTAGTAAAAGAGAAAGCATAGGTGAAATAATGGGTAGTATTTTCAGTGCACTGATACCTGGAGTGGGAGTGGTTCTGAACACTCACAGAATTTGCAAATTGTCCACTATAGTGGATGTGTTGTCTACTGACACAGCTCATGGATTCCTGCTGGTCAATACTGAAATGGTTGCGATCAGATCAATGGTTTTGCAGAACAGACTTGCTCTTGACACCTTATTAGCAAAAGAGGGCGGAGTCTGCCGGATGTTGAAGGCGCAACATTGTTGCACTTATATTCCGGACAAAAGTGTGCAGCTCAAAAGATACGTGAAAAACATTACTAATTTGGAAAGGGAACTCAAACCACTCGAGGTTGACAGTGCCTGGAAGAGACTGGTAGATGGTCTCTCAAATGTAGGTCATTGGTTTGCTAGCTTAGGTAAAAGCTTATTGTTTAAGGTACTGATGCCAATTGGAATTATAGGTCTTATCCTATTCTTCATATTTGTCTGTTGCAAATGTCGCAAGCACACCCGAAAGCATCAAGTGAATGCGAGAGGAGTGAAACGAAGTGTGGATGAACTTGAATTAGAGGAAATGAATAATCAGATATACAAAAGGGTGAAGAATTCTCACCCTACCAAAAATGAGAGAGAAAAGCTGAATAGCTTGCTGGAAGAGATAGAGCTGTATAAGGTGTGAGAAGTTGGCATCTGGTTCCATTTTTTGTGATGATAGTAAATATCATCAAAGAGGGGATTGATGAAGCAAAGCTTCGCATTTGCGACTTGCTGTAGTCATGAACCTCGCTCATGTGTAACCAAGTAATAATTTGTACGTTTTACTAACCTTTATTTCATGTTTAAACGAGGTAAATGAAGCTTGCACATGTGTATTTCTAATACGATTAATTCGAGTCAATAAAATGGCCGCTGCTTTGAAATAGCTTCTGCGCATGCGTCAGTCACACTCACGTGTCCTGTTGTGTTTGGAGGGAAATAGTTGCGCATGCGTAATACATAGCTTTGGCAATAACGTGGTACTGCTCGTGCCATTGCTCTTGTGCCTGTGTATATGTAGCTAACATTTAGACTGCATAAGTATAATTTTTGGTGATAAGTTGAAAGTACAAAACCAATGATGTGTTTTCATAACGTTATTTCTATGTATTAATTTGTTCTCGCTTACTTTTCATGTACCGCGGGAAATGGGGGTCTGACTGAGCCGAAAGCCATCTTGGAGGTCCTTTCTGCGCAGGACCGTCCGTCTGGGGAGAAGTCAACCTTGGCTGGTGGAACTCAGCCAGCTGGCAGGGATGGGCAAGATGCTCCTGAGAACTGACCTGCGAACTCAGCAGGACGGAGTCATGTGTCCCTATTCTGAAACAATGTTAATTTGTCATTGTATTTCCCTGGACTTTCTCATGAGAACCCCAATCTCGCTAGGCGGTACCCAGAGATGCAAAGTAGGCATCAAAATAGTGTGTTCTGATTGGTGTGTTACCCAAATCCTATCTTAGGACCAATCCAAATTGAGGGATTCTGACACTTTGCAACATTGGGGGGTGGTACACCGTCCCCAAACTGTATATCTACCCTGGGTTCACCTAGGGAAGTCGTCCGACTTGTCTTGTTTAGCTGACCTGTCACTGACCCAACGCACTCAATAGGTGACTGAAGATACAGAGCACTGTGGAGTACTCTGTCCGAAATTGACCATAGACTAAGGTTCTACTGAACCTTAAAGTGCTGGCAAAGCACTTTGCTGGGAGTTCGCTGACCCAATCGGGGTCTTGATCGATAGCTGCAGAGAGGGTGGAGCGCAGGCGTTGCTTCCGAACTGCGGGTGCTGGTCCTGTCCTGAGGGTTTCCTGTCCTGTCCTGAGGTCCTGTCCTGATTCCTAATCTGAGGGTTTCCTGTCCTGCCCTGGGTGTCCATTCTGCACCTGCTGTCTATTGAGGGGTATCCTTCCTTGAGGGTTTCCTGTCCTTAACTGACCCGTGGCCAGGGTTTGGTTTTCACACCAGTCTAGGTAAATATTACTCCGAATCTCCTGAAACTGCACCTTTCTATTTTTCTGTCTTTGCTTCAATAAAGACACACCTTTGCATATGTTGATTTTTCCATGCTTTTGCCGCAAATTATTGAAACGTAAAGTCATTGCATATTTTCATAAACGTTTCCCATGTTACCCTACCTGTTAGAAATCATATTTTGCATTGCAGTTTGTCATTTTCTGATATGGTCTAGAACGGCCTTTCTTAAACTGTCCAAAGAACTTTTGCCCTAAATGCATAGCGTTTCCTGTTGCATCCCATATTAGTATTTCCATGATTACCCTGACTTTATTTCTCTATAGTTATGTACTTTTCATTATCTTGATTATCGATTGTCTTATCCTTGTAAATCTAATGCTTACTGAGAACGAACTTTAGATAAAGACTTTAAAACTTCCAGTTGTCCGTGGTCATTTTACAAAGGTATTGAATGTCATTTTGAGTTGTATTTTGCTACCTTTCCTTTACAGCTAGCTCCCTGATCCATTGTGGTCATAGGTACCCGTGTCGGTCGATGGTAAGTCGGGTACGCTGAGGAATAACAGTAGGGAATTCACACAAATTGGTAGCAGCCCGTGAAGTCACCCGGTCAATGTATATGGTGAATTGAAATATATGGGCCCGAAGCCGGAAGCGGCGAAATTATTGGTTGGGTGACCTCGCGCGCTCTATCACCTGCATTAGCAATTTATTTTACTTAAGATCACGTTTTAGGATAAGCACAATATTCAGTAATGATTTTTTGTGAATCACAATTTTAATTTTCAGTAAAACATATAAAAATACATGCCAACATTTGGAAACAGACAAGGGAGATCTAGAAATAGAAATCTGGATAGTTGACTTTCTGACATTGAATTTGAGTATTTTTTAAGTAGCAGAAATATAACTAAAGGCACTTTGGCTTAAAATAGCCAATGCCTTCGATTTTATGTTCCCATGTATGGTAGAAACACCAACATTTCACTGCCTCTAATGATTTACATAGGCTTGTTCAAGTGCATGGCGCCCAGTAGGACTCATACTTTCGAATGATATATATTTATTCTTTAACACAAATGTACGTAACAAACTCAATAATGTGGGCAACACTTCACATGTTATCGTATAATAGATCGAAAAATAAAGGAAAACATCAATCCACATCACTATACATTTGGCACACCTAAACTTATTTCATGTACACAATAGTCCATAATTTTTTAATAATAAATAGTAGACTGATAAATTGCTGATAGGCAATTAAACATACCTGATGTCACATATCTATGATAACAGTCAGATTTATAAGGCCATTCGAAAATCTTTGTTCAATGTAGGTGATCAAATTGCTCTATTTAGAATCGTAAATCCATGTTTGGCTTTCATAAAAAGATTGATTTACACTTTATAAGCAATTACTTACACGCAGTTTTTTTTAGTAAATCTTCTCTCAAGCAGGAGAAGGGGGAGTTTCATGGTGGGAATGTTATATGGAGGTGTATGCGTATAAAACCGTGATTATTCAGAAATGTTTGCACTTCCCACTGCCATGTAGGACATACTAGAATATTGTCTTCTGTTAAGTGCACAAGTAAATGTGTGTACTAGTTGGTGGTGGGGGGAGGAAGGTTTTCTCAACAGAGCATTTTTTTTTACCCTATTGAGTGAAAAGAAAACAGTTTTAAAGTGCAGTTTCGCAATGGTGTACCATACATACACGCATAAATCAGGGGCAGCTCCGCCGCTAAGGCAGTGGAGCGTCGCCCCCACTGCTCTCAGAGCAGAAACAAAGAAAAATAAAATGATAATAACTTGGTTATTATCTTTTTGTTCTTCTTCGCTACAGGGCTGAGTAAGGGCAGGACGGGGCTGGTGTCAGTGTAGCCTGGGAGCAGTGGTTGATTCATACTCTAAGTGTGCATGACCGTTTGGCCGACGGTCTTGGGCCAGCAAAACAGTCATGCACACTTGGCATGTTCCCCACCAGGCTGTAATACACAGCCTGGTGGGGAACATGTACAGGCTCCCTGTCCCCGTCTGAGCGCCGAACCATGGCGCTCAGACCAATCAAAACGCTGCATTGCAGCGTTGTGATTGGCTTAGGGGAGTCTGTGTACTTTCGGGACTCGTCAGGAAGCAACGACAGAGATGGAGGCGGACGTGAGGAGGTAAGTGGTTTTTTTTGTTCATGTCATTTTCCTCCCTCAGCCCTGCATCCCCGTTCCCTGCTAGCCACCGCTGACATACATTCCTGTCTGTGAAAATGGCTTTGATCAGTTGTAATGGTTGTAAGAGGAAGTCCTTGTAGACAATCTCTTGGTGGAAGTACTTTGAACAACCACTTAGGGGGGTATTTAAGATGTGGTAGGCAGCCGCCATCCTATGAGGGTGGCAGAGGTTATTTCCTCTGCCAGAAAAACACACAAAATATTTAGAGATCTCTACCTGCCTGGCAGAAATCTCTTTGCCTTCAGATGATCCTCAGCCAAGGTGACTCCTCTGAAGGCACTAAGGTATTAGGCCGATCACCAATGTTTTAGTTTTTTGAAAACAAAAAACTAAAGGTTTTCTCCCTGTGTGTAGGCATATATATAGATTTGTTTTTTCAGGATCGCCAGGCATTTGCGTACAGTTCCAAATAGGAGAAACGTACATCAGAATGGCCTCCGTAAATAGGGCAGACTGTCTGAGCTACTTAGACGAAGTGCTCAATGTCCATGAGACCGTCTGTCTATGCAGAAACTTGACAGTTTGCTTGACCTATAATAGCATGCAGAATGTCGGGTTGGCAGACAGGGTATTCCACCACGTTTGTGGCAGGGTACCCTATTTGTCAAATGGTTCATAACCCTCTTATAATATTAATAATATTAATAATAATTCCAATTTGTAAAAGGCTAACATATCACCCCTTAAGGTTTCAAGGCACTGGGGGTCGTCGGGGAGATTAAGTGAGCTATTACTCAGAGTCACATGATGCTGAGCTGAGCTGCCTTCAGCGATCAAACCGTAAGCCCTGCGTTCCAGCGTTATTCGCTTTGGCCACTGAGCCACACCTCTCACTTAGGGGCTCATTAGGATGGCGGACGGAAACGGGTACCGTCCGCCATGCTTGCGGCAAAATCATTCCCGACCGCACCGCGGAGAATCCGAGGTTGCGATTAGGATATTTAAGTCAAGAAACTCCGACCGCGGCAGACGGATCACATCAAACACCGTCCGCGGCGGACGGAACCAAAAGAACACCCACCGCCGCGGACGAAGATGACCGCGGGAACAGGCCCAACCGCCGCTATACCTGCGGAGGGTCCGGCCGCGCGATTAGGATAACGCCGCCATTCCAACGGAACTCACCGCCGTCCTCCACCGCCGCGGAAACAATGCATCGCCAAACGGACCATGACTGCGGAAGGACCACACAAACACCATCCCTGCCGTCAAACCGATTACAAAATGGCAGACGGAAGTAAATAGAAAACACACTAAACAGAACACCCAACCACCCGAAATACCCACCCCCAGCAACTACACGCCCCAATGACACCCCCCCAAGCACCGAAAAATGCACCAAAATCACCACACCCACAGAACACCTGATTGCCAACAACCATTGGGACACCACCACCACACAGAGTATAAAATGAATCCCTCCCACTACCACAGTTCTTTGCATCACAGCATAGCCGCAAGCAAGAGCCACAATACCACGAACAGCAGACACACACAAACACACATATAACCTGCACACAAACACACACACCACAAAAACCCACACAACACCATCCCTACACACCACACACCTGCACACCCCACCCCATCAGACACACACCTTGCACATCACACACCATAGCACCCAAGAAAAATCCCAAATTCACAGACAGTGAGTTGATATTCATGGTGGATGAAATCATCGTGTCGAACCACATCTCTTCGGCAACCTAGTCCAGCAGACCACCTTGGCAACCAAAAACCACATGTGGGACAGGATAGTGACCAGAGTGAATGAGTCAGGGACCGTGCCACGCACCAAACACGAGATCCAGAGGCGGTGGCATGACCTCAAGGCAAGGGTGAAAGGCATCAGGGGGAAGAACCACCTGCGGGCACACCACACTGGCGGCGGCACTCCCTCGGAGCCCATACCATATGCAGAATGGGAGGAGAAGGTGCTGGGCATACTGCACCCTGAGAGCCTGGAAGGAATCGAGGAGGGACAAGAGGCTGGTAAGTACAAACCAATGACCACTATCACACCGACATGGTCTGCCATGCACAACTGCCAACACACATCTCCCTGGCCCCAATCCATGCATGTGGACCACACAGTCACCCAAATGTGAAGTCCTGGCCTAAAATGCACACACCATGACCAAACACAAATGTTGCCTCCTACCTTCCCAGCCTTGCATGTTGTCAAAGCAGCCAGCACTACAACTCCCAACAGGCCCCCATGTTAAAAGGGAGGGTGGTGGTGGGTGGAGTTGTGTTAGAGACCAGCACTACAACTCCCAACAGGCCCCCATGTCTACAGGGAGGGTGGTGGTGGGTGGGGGGTGTGTGGAGAGGTGGGTGGGGTGTGTGAGAGAGGTGGGTGGGGTGTGTGAGAGACCAGCACTACAACTCCCAACAGGCCCCCATGTCAAAAGGGAGGGTGGTGGTGGGTGGGGTGTGTGTGCGAGAGGTGTGTGGGGTGTGTGAGAGACCAGCACTACAACTCCCAACAGGCCCCCATGTCTACAGGGAGGGTGGTGGTGGGTGGGGTGTGTGCGAGAGGTGGGTGGGGTGTGTGAGAGAGGTGGGTGGGGTGTGTGAGAGACCAGCACTACAACTCCCAACAGGCCCCCATGTCTACAGGGAGGGTGGTGGTGGGTGGTGGGTGTGTGCGAGAGGTGGGTGGGGTGTGTGAGAGAGGTGGGTGGGGTGTGTGAGAGACCAGCACTACAACTCCCAACAGGCCCCCATGTCCACAGGGAGGGTGGTGGTGGGTGGTGTGTGTGAGAGACCAGCACCACAACTCCCAACAGGCCCCCATGTCCACAGGGAGGGTGGTGGTGGGTGGAGTTGTGTGAGAGACCAGCACTACAACTCCCAACAGGCCCCCATGTCTACAGGGAGGGAGGTGGTGGGTGGGGTGTGTGTGCGAGAGGTGGGTGGGGTGTGTTAGAGACCAGCACTACAACTCCCAACAGGCCCACATGTCAAAAGGGAGGGTGGTGGTGGGTGGGGGGTGTGAGAGAGGTGGGTGGGGTGTGTGAGAGACCAGCACTACAACTCCCAACAGGCCCCCATATCCACAGGGAGGGTGGTGGTGGGTGGGGGGTGTGAGAGAGGTTATTGATTTGTAATGTTGGTACCAAAAACATGTCATGTCCACAGCATTGATCATGATAATCTTGTCCCTCAGGTGATCGCAACTTGACTGGCGAAAGCAGCAACCGCCAGCACCAGTCGCCCCCCTCACAGCACGGACTCTCTGGGGACGAGCCCATTGCCAGCTCAGGCGCAGAGGACGATGCGGGGCCAAGCAGACTTCCAGGGCCATCCGGCTCCCAGGACATCACTGCCTCCACCACCTCGGCCAGTGTCGCCACACCAACACCTGCCATTGTGAGCTTTGCAGCCACCACCACCACCACCACCACCACTCCTGCCTGTGCCACCCTGCCTGACTCATCGGCCGATGATGGACCATCAACATCCCAGGGTAGCAGGGAGAGTGGACGTGAGAGGACACAGGTGAGGGCACAGCTCACAACCAGGAGTGCAGTTGTCCGGCGAGGTGGGGAAGGACACCAACCCCATCCTGGCGCCGAAACACTGGAAGCCATCACCAGAATCAATGCCTCCTATGAGCGGTCGCAGGCACAGTCAGATCAGGCCCACCAAGACTCACAAGAGAGCAGTCAACTGTTGCGGTCAATTGATACCCGCATAGGCTAAATTGTGGACCTCATGGGCCAGCAAACTGCTCTGCGGAGGGACTGGCTATCTCGTGCCACACCACCACCCCCTCACCCAAGTGCCCAGCGGGACCGCTCACCAACACCACTGCCACCCACACCTGAGCCCACGAACAGGGAGGTGGCCCCTGACCAACCTGCCCCCACAGCTGTCTCCGCTCCGGCTCCAAGACGGAGGGGCCGTCCGAGGCTGGATCCAGGTGAGAGCAGTGGTGTTGCCCCATCTACCCGCTCTAAGAGGGGGTGCCAAAGACTTCACCCTTGTCTGAGCCTGCCATTCACCCTGCAAACTATCCTGTCCCACAATGCCAAGCATTGCCACACGTCTGTTGGACTAGCTGGACATCACACATTGTGGTGTCCCCACTGTGTTCCATCTGCCATGACCTTCAACTCTCACTCCCCCACCAACACTTCTTTGTAAATATGCACCAACATCAATCCTCAACCTGTAAATAAACATCACGTAAACACTCAATGATGTGTGGCCTCCATGTTTTAATCACATGATTGTCTTAGAATGTAAAGTTACCAGGTGCAGGGATCAATGTTGTTGAGAATCATGCCTCTGTGGGAGTGACCTAGGGATAATGAGAGAACAACAAACACAAGTCAGGAAAGAGATGCACACCCATCACAACACACTGTACTGCAACATCCCACAAACCACACTCATCACCAATTAAGTGGATCACAGGACACACATCAGGGAGCATTGCATGTACACCATCTTCCACACACATTTGCAAACAGAACATACCAGAACAGGCATCATAGACACACCACATCCACACTCCACCACCAAACATACATCACGCATTGTCTGGCTGCACAAGCAGTAGTTACTCACATTCAAGGGAAATAGCGATCAATGAGCTGACGCCTCTGGTCCACACCTTCTTCCTCACCACTATCCTCATCAGTCGACATGGGTGGGATGGGAGGCCGAGCAACCTGTTGGTCTTCAGGGTCCATGATCAGTTCAATGTTATTGCGCAAGGCCAGGTTGTGGAGCATGCAGCAGGCAATCACGATTGTGCATACTTTGCCTGGTGAGTATGGCAGGGCCCCTCCGGTTTTGTCAAGGCAGCGAAACCTAGACTTCAGCAGTCCAAAAGTACGTTCTATCACTCGACGTGTCCTCCCATGGGCATCATTACAACGCAATTCACCAGGGGTAGTAGGATTCCTGATGGGGCTCAGCAGCCACGGCCGGTTTGGGTACGCAGAGTCGCCTAGGTGGGGGGATGACAGACACAAATTTCATTACCAGGATTTGTGGGAACACCATGCCACACATACAACACAATTGTCCTCACAACACACTGACAACACAATTGTCCTTTCAGCACACTCACCTACAAGCCACGCACGTTCTGGACGCAGATTAGCCATCAGTTGGGGGACAATGCTGCCCCGCATGATGTGGGAGTCATGGGCGGAACCGGGAAATCTGTCACACACATGCGAGATGATGTTGTCAGCCAGGCACACCACTTGCACGTTGATCGAATGGTAGTGCTTCCGATTCCTATATACAGCTTCACGTGCCTGGGGTGATATGAGACCAATATGTGTTCCATCAATGGAACCCACTACGTATGGTAACTGGGCCAGGGCATAGAAGTCCCCTTTGACTGCTGCCAACTCTGCCGGACGTGGAAAATGGATGTAATCATCCTTGTAAAGCATCATGGCATTCAGAACATCCCGCAGTACCATACTGAACATGGATTGTGACATCCCTCCGGCATGACCAACTGTGTACTGGAAAGTGCCAGTCGCAAAGAAATGAAGTGCTGCCATCACCTTTGCTGTGGGTGTGAAAGCTCCAGGATATGTCCTGCGTGGCTGCAGATGAGGTGACAATTGTGTGAAAAGCTCCTGCAATCTCAGTCGGTCAAGCCGGTATTTGCGGATCACCTCCTCGTCAACCATGTCCTCCAGCACAGTGAATGGTCGATGCACATTTGGAGCCCTCCTGTGTGGGAGTAGATGGCAGCTGATGTCAAATAACCAACAACGCATAGCTGTGCAACACTATCACATCTTGACCAACACAATGCTAATCATACATGTTGCAGACAGTGATAATATGTGTGACCGGACCAATATATAAGGCAATAGAGCTGACTACACACACAATGTACAACCACAAAGAACATCCTGTGGGATAACATGTACAATGTAACGTGCACACATGTTCAAACATCTTGCAACAACACATGACTGAGGGCCCATATGTGGGCAAACGTCCCCACAGACACACATGTACGTGCACACACAACATGAAATTGGAACACACCCTCCTTGTCTTCATGCACCCATGAACACACCTACAATGCCCCCTCAGCTGACATGCATGGGCACACAACAACAGACACGCATACACAGAATGCATGTGCACACACATCATTATTACTTGCACACACAAACCACACACTCACAACAGCTAATGAATGTGTGTACACACCCTTGCGGTACTGTGTAGATGTGTAGAAATGAAAACGTGTGTCCCCAAAACCAAGACGTCAACACGTCGCCATGCACATCTGACGCAACTTGGGCCCACATCACTAGCCTTTGTTAACCACTGGCAAGGTCAACAGTATGAGCACACATGCAACAAATGGACATGAATGTTGCACGTGGACACAGTCCATAGACTTCACATCAATATTCTTCCAGCATTCCGGACATGTCCTGACACACACGTACAACTAAGAAGATTACATGTGTGCGGAGACATGCAGTGTGCGTACATACGCCATCTGGGGACACCTTCCACCAACACAGAGGATGACCGTTTACACAGCAATTAAGCATGACAAATGCCGTATGGTCAAGGACCATCCCGGTTACACCCCGCAAAATGCATGTGCGCACTACCGCGGCGGTGCATCATTTGAAAATATCCACTCACTGGTGCCGCTATGGCGGTGCGCGCATTCCGCGGGGGCGGTGCAGGCCAACACATACATTTGATGATGCAATCTGAGATGGCAGTTGAGAAACCCCCTTACAGTGTTATTGCGGCACCCACCGCGAGTCCAGGCCGGTCACCCACCACCAGGACTGGGCGGTCACCCACCGCCAGGACTGGGCGGTCACCAACCGCAAGTCCAGGCTGGTCAGCCACCGCCAGGACTGGGCGGTCACCCCCCACCAGGACTGGGCGGTCACCCACCACCAGTCCAGGCCGGTCACCCACCACCAGGACTGGGCGGTCACCCACTGCCAGGACTGGGCGGTCACCCACTGCCAGTCCAGGCCGGTCACCCACTGCCAGGACTGGGCGGTCACCCACCGCCAGGACTGGGCGGTCACCCACCACCAGGACTGGCCGGTCACCCACCACCAGGACTGGGCAGTCACCCACTGCCAGTCCAGGCTGGTCACCCACCGCCAGGACTGGGTGGTCAACCACTGCCAGGACTGGGCGGTCATCCACCGCCAGTCCAGGCCAGTCACCCACCGCCAGGACTGGCCAGTCACCCACCGCCAGGACTGGGCGGTTCCCACTGCCAGTCCAGGCCGGTCACCCACCGCCAGGACTGGGCGGTCACCCACCACCAGGACTGGGCGGTCACCCACCATCAGGACTGGGCGGTCACCTACCGCCAGGACTGGGCGGTCACCCACCACCAGGACTGGCCGGTCACCCACTGCCAGGACTGGGCAGTCACCCACCGCCAGTCCAGGCCGGTCACCCACCGCCAGGACTGGGCAGTCAACCACCAGCAGGACTGGGCGGTTACCCACCGCCAGTCCAGGCCGGTCACCCACCGCCAGGACTGGCCGGTCACCTACCACCAGGACTGGCCGGTCACCCACCGCCAGGACTGGCAGTGGGTGACCGCCCAGTCCTGGCGGTGGCTGACCGGCCTGGACTCGCGGTGGGTGACCACCCAGTCCTGGCGGTGGGTGACCGCCCAGTCCTGGCAGTGGGTGACCGACCTGGACTGGCGGTGGGTGACCGGCCTGGACTCGCAGTGGGTGCCACAATAACACTGTAAGGGGGTTTCTCAACTGCCATCTCAGATTGCATCATCAAATGTATGTGTTGGCCTGCACCGCCCCCGCGGAATGCATGCACCGCCATAGTGGTGCCAGTGAGTGATTATTTTCAAATGATGCAACGTCGCGGTAGCGCGCACATGCGGTTGCCGGTGTGTGAACGTGACGGTCCGTGAACATGTAGCCAATGGGAACAGGTTACGCGTTGCGCGTAAGCGCATTCAAAAATTGCAGAAGACGTGCACCGCCACACCAGTGCGAGTCATTGGCTCTTTTTGAATGATGCATCCAGGGAAAACCAATTGCTGCAGACGTGTGCCACTGGTATGAGCTCAGGGCCCTATATATGTGTGAAGATTTTCTGCACACATTCACTGCTTCCAGCCACTGCTGCCTGCGACCGTCACCTCCACCTGCTGCTCCTGAGCTATCCAACAACTGCTGCCTGCGACCGTCACCTCCACCTGCTGCTCCTGAGCTATCCAACAACTGCTGCCTGCGACCGTCACCTCCACCTGCTGCTCCTGAGCTATCCAACAACTGCTGCTGTAGTGCCACAGTCCAGGACCTTGCCATGTCGAGAGTGCGAGAGATCCGGTCTCGTCCATTCACCGCAGCGGAGCTGGATGTCCTTGTGGACGGTGTGCTCAGCCACTATGAACGGCTCTACGGTGCCCCGGATAGGTGGTAAGTGAAGTGGGTAACATGTTGGTGGGCATGAGGTGGTCACTGACTCCTTGCTTCTGCAAGCTTGGCGGTGTGCTGTGGGACCTTCACATGTGTTGTACTGTGCATGGATGCATGAAGATACGTGTTTCTGCAATGTTTATGAATGTCAAACAGTCCACTGACGTTCCCCTCATGTCTCCCATCCTGGTAGGTGAAGCTGCACCTTCGCAAGGCCGTGTGGAGGACCATAGCACGTGATGTACGGGCAGTGGGGGTGTGCAATAGACGACACACACACTGCCACAAGCGCTGGGATGACATATCCAGGCTCAGCAAGAATGTTGCGGAGATGACACTGGGGATCATTCCAAGAACAGTCCGCCTTGCCCGACGCACCATGACCCCTCTAATGCACCGCATAATTGCTGTGACGCCTCCTGAGCTGTCCGCCCGGCTGAGAAGGGATCAACAGCAAACTAGCGGTAAGCAGACTGTATGTGTCTGTAACTTGTGAGTGCATGCATGTATTCGTGCTCAGACACAGTGTTGACATCCGTGGTGCGTATCATTTGCATATATTGCATGTTGGTGGCATCAGCGGAGTGAGCGGTAGCACACATGTCCGCCAGGTGTACATACCAGTTGATTTGTATTTGAGGGTTCCTGGACATGCCGTTGAGGTCTGGTGTCCCATGGCATGACATGTGTGGTGGTCTGCATGCACTTGCCCTATTTGTATGATGTACATGTTTCACAGACACCCACGGATCTATGATGTGAGGATGTGTGGTAGGGGTGGTTCGTGTACAGGATGGGTGCTACATGTCAATCGACTGTAAGGAACGGTGTGACTTCGTAACCTTCAGTATGTGAGTGTGGCACTTAGGTTCTCATCTCTTCCCTCTCTCTTCCAGCTTTGGCCGAGGGCACCGACACACAGACAACGGAGATGGGTGGTGGCAATGCATCCGGATCCGAGATGAGACACACGCAGACTGACACTGAAGAGGGCAGCCACGGAGAGGGGGACAGGACCGTCCCTGAGGACTCACACGTGGCGACACCATCGTCCTCATCCTCAGAAAGTGTTGGTGAGTCAGCACTGTTGTCACAGACAGGGAGTGGGCAATCAAGTCAAGTCAAGTCAAACCACTTTATTCGATTAATTAAAATCATAAAAGTATTCTAGACATATTTAAAACAATTAAAAACATGTTAAAAATCGATTAAAACAATATTAAACATGGTATAGATTTAAGAAACAATTTAAAAAAGAGTAATTACACAAAATTCATTTCAGTTTGCGCTCAACAGTACAGTAGACAAGATTTAGTTATCTTTCATCATTGGGAATCCAATCTTGACCTCAATCTCTTACATCTTACAGATGCAGCCAGGAAACTAGCAGTACAATACATGATTACCGGAGAATCCATCATCTGTAAATATAACAGTGCAGGCTTGTACTGTGCAAAACCCAACTTCTTCAAAATTGGTTTTAGGTAACGAATCCGAGGTTCACAATAAAAAGAACAGAAAAACAAAAAGTGCGAATTGTCCTGGGTGGAGAAACCATCACATTTACATGGGGACGACTCCTCAAGCCTACACCAGTCTTTCTCGTCCCACAGGACCATATAAATTTGGTTGAAGCGGAGCTTAGTCAGTAGCCACCTGTGGAAGAAATTTGTGACCACTGCCAAGTAAGGAGCCAACTCAAGAGATGTAGTTATCATTACATGAGCCCTCACAGAGGGTTTACAAAGCTCAACCGCTTCACGCTCAGCAACACATAGCCTGTTAAAGTTAGTCTTCACCCACGTTAGATCTGCTTTACATAGGGATTCAGGGCTGTCAAAGATCTCAGGGCGTCCCAGCTTCGCCGTCAAGGACTCAACATAGGACAGCCACTGAATATCCCTCCTGTGGTCTAGATTAAGACAGTCTTTAATAATCCTATGGTTAAGGCTAAGGTTCGAGTTTAGCCAGAGCTTAATCCACATCAGGAGAGGAGCCAGATTTATTGTGTCTAAAATGTAGCCCAGGCCTAGCTCAAGGTGTAGGGAATAGATAGCAGTTGACTGAGGTAGGCCCACCAAAGATCGATGGAATTTATTTTCCTCTATTTGGATACGATCAGATTTTACGTACCCCCAGATAGCGGCCCCGTATCTAGCGATAGCGGCAGTCTTGGCTTTGTAAATGGCCAAGATTGCCTCAGTTGGTTTTCCCCCTAGTCTCTTTGCAAACCCCAGGATTGCAGAAGAGGAACTTCTCACCGCGTTTGCTTTAGATGTTAACTGCGGTGACCAAGAACCCCTTTGATCAAAAACAACCCCCAAGTAAGTAAAAACTTTGACACTCCTGATAACCTCACCATCACAGAAGAAGGTTTTTTCTTTAATTTTACTACAACCTACTGACATAGTGTGGGATTTACTCTTGTTAACCACCAAGTCAAGATTAGACATGAAATTTCCAAAAGAATCAAGTAGCTTTTGAAGGGCGATTGGGGTCCTGGCTATTAGCACCGCATCATCGGCATAGAGGAGCACCGGAATTGGTGCACCCCCCATGCTCGGGATATCCTGCGTGACTGCCGTTAGAGCGTCCTCCAATGAATTCACATATAACATGAATAACATTGGGGCCAGTATACAGCCCTGGCGGACCCCTCTGGTTGATCTGAAGCCGGCCGTACATTTCCCGTCTGTTGTCATTCTAATGCAGGCTCTCAGATCTTTGTGGAGCTCTGCCAGAAAATTTACCAAGGAGCTATCGAGGCCCAACTTCAGGAGCATTGCCCACAGCCTAGATCTATTGATAAGATCAAAGGCTGTGGACAAGTCCATAAAACCTAGGAACATCTTTCCTTTTTTTGCCCTTGTAAACTTAGAGATTATAAGGTGGAGATTGAGGCATTGGTCCTCTGTACTCCTCCCTGACCTAAATCCATATTGTGCCTCGGACAGAATATTATTCCCTTTGGCCCAAGATGCTATTCTCGCCAGGACAACCTTCCCTAAAATTTTAACCGAGGAGTCCAGCAAGGATATTGGTCTGTAGCATCTGGGGTCTCCTCTCTGTCCCTTTTTAAATATTGGTATTATCGTGGCCATGGACCATGTATAGGGGAATCCAGCTACTGCAGAAGCATTAAAAACTTTGGTCAAGATATTAGCCCAAAACAGCGGATTTGCCTTAAACATATCCGCTGGAACCCCATCGGGTCCCGGAGCCTTTCGACCTGCAGTGACCTCTATTGCTCTGAGCACCTCTGTTATGTCAAAGCTCACAGGCTCCGGAGGAATATCAGAAGTTATGTTATGTTATCCTGATTTATTGAGCGCACAGCTGCCCCAGCAAAGGGGCGTCCTGGCGCTAGTGCAGAACTAAAACCGGACAGGAGGTGGAAAACACAACACAACGACAAAGGACTAGGGGGCTATGGGGAAGAGAAAAGTTTTAACCGCCTTCCTAAAAGCAAGAAGCTCATCGATGGCACGGATGTGGACGGGCAACGAATTCCACAGTTTGGCGCCAAGGACTCGAAAGGAGCGGCCGCCAATCCTGGATCTTTTAAAACGGGGAACAGTGGCAAGGTGGAGAACAGAAGACCGCAAAGGACGAGCTGGAGCATAAGGAAGAATAAGTTGCTGCAGGATCTGAGGAGAAGAAAGCTTAAGGATTTTGAATGTCAAAATCAGAGATTTAAACTTTATTCTCCGTGCCACCGGGAGCCAATGGAGGTTAAAAATGGTTCTCCTAGCTGAGCAGAATTTAGGCAAACCAACCAGAGCCCTGGCGGCAGCGTTCTGGACGCGTTGGAGACGGGAGAGCTCAGCCTGATTGACTCCAAGAAAAAGAGAGCTGGCATAGTCTAATTTAGACAGAATCAAAGCTTGCACAATGAGTTGGCGTGTAGGAGCGTCAAAGAATTTGAGAGTGGACCGAAGTTGACGCAAGATTCCAAAGCAAGATGCTGCGGTCTTTTTTGTGTGAAGTAGGGACTGCGAAGGGTTCCAGCACCATGTTGCTCCCATAAATTAATTCAAAGTGGCTAATCCAATCTGCCTCGGATATATTGAGTTCCTGCACAGAGTTTTGGTCACCTGAAAACAGGGGGGTATTAATAATTGACCAAAACTTTGCGCTGTTTTTTAAAGTGGCTTTGTCCATAAGTTCTACCCAGGAATCGGTCTTTAATTTATTTTTACGCGCTTTAATTGCCAAAGAATAAACCTTTCTTAGTTGTGCAACTAGAGCTTTGTCCCTTGGGCGTGAATTAAGTGCTTTCTTAAGGCGGTTATGGGCTTTACTGCAGTTGTTATCAAACCAGCCCTTCACCGGTTTCTGTTTGCCCCCCTGACCTTTAGCTGTTAAGCTTATAGCCGCTGACCGACAGACACCTTCAAAAGAGGATATAACCTCCTCGCTCCTAGCGAGGGGATTTACACAAACGTTCAGATCTTCCGCAGCCAAAGAAGTTAGGATTAAGAAAAAATCATCAGGAACTACCTTTTCCCATTTGATTCTTCTCCCCTGGTCCTTAACCTTAAGTGACGAAATATTCTGGGGGGTAACAAATGATTTTAGCAGCAAAGAGCTGTTTGCGAGCTCCATCCCCACAGGATTATGATCGCTCATAGGCATAGCAATCGCATTATAGGAAAATACATACTTAAGAAGACCCAATGAGACAAAGATGAAATCAATTATCGAGTCACTGGCCCTTCCTGTATATGTCGCAATCCGTGTACTGTTATCATAGAACTCAGCCCCATACAAATCATTTTCCAATAATAGATTTTCGAGGACCAATCCCTTTTGGGTATGTTCTAGATGAGGGGGGAAGCACTATCGGGCCAATCGTCATCCATTAGAGCACATTTTAAACATAAATGAACATTAAAATCACCCAACAAAATAAAATGACAATAAGTGGTTTGCTTTCCCTTGTAAGAGGTTAAAAAGTCTGCTAACCATGTAAGGTGCATAGTTTCTGGATATCCATTCGGTGCATTGTAACAATTTACAAGAAGCAATTTACAGCCATCAACCAAAGTTATCTCTAAAGCAAGAAAGTTGTGAGTGGCACAATCAATCATAGTAATTTTGCCCTTGATATTCACCGATACCAATGTCAAAAGACCTCCTCTATTCCGGCCTGCTGGGGAGGGCAAGGCAGGTACAAAAAAAGAAGTAAAGCCATCCAGCCAATAATCACACTCCGTGTCCCAGGTTTCTTGGATAGCAATAATATCATAAAGCTTTACAAAATTCGACCAATTTGGGTCACCCTTCTTTGACCGTAAGCCAGCGATATTCCAGGATAGCAGCCTAACCATGTCCTCGTTTACAGTGCTGACCTCAATTGGAATGCTATCATTCTCTCCAGGAGGAGGTACAGGAGCCGTGGGGCTAAGTTCCACTACCACTTCATCCACTGTACCCTCTCCAGCACCCCGTCAGTCGCAAAGATCGAGACCTGAAAGAGCATCGAATCTATTGTAGGTTGCAATGGGGTCCAAAAACAAAATGATTATCACTTCCCTGTCTCTGATTTTGACATACCGACCTGGTCTCAACCGGAGTAAAGGGACTTAGTCCTTGTCTGAGGGTAGAGGCTACACTGGGGCGGTAGTAAAAATACCCCAGCGGACGCACTTGAATACCGCTGCCGTCATTCATCAATGATGCTGCCCGTAAAAGAACTGTGGCAGCGTGTTGTGGGTATTTAACATTTACCACCACACAATCCCCTCTACATGTTTTTCTCGAGGGACCGATCCAGTTAACCCTCCTAGTCGTGATAATTTCTCCGGCAAATTTTGTGGGAAAACCACAGTTTGAACTTAACCAAGCTACAACTTTGTTTTTAAGAGAATCATGAGATTCCTCAAGGGACTCTGGCATAGCCAGGTTACAGGCCTGGACATTTGCCAGCACAACTACATACAGAGCACAGTCCGGGGGTAAGTTGATAAAATTACTTCGCCTACTTGGTATGTCATTGGGAGTTTGCACAATGCTTGGCTTAGGATGTATAACAGAGATATCTGCTGGCGAGAGACAAGAAGCTGAAGGGACAATGGAATCATTCTTGGCTCTACTGACCTGTCTGGATGTGTTAGATGGTTTGGAGACCTGTACGACAGTTTTTCCCGCAGCCTCTGAGTTCCCAATGCTAGTTGAAGGAAGTGGGGGATTAGACTTATCAGGGTGGGTCTTCTGTAGCTCTATCAGGCCTCCTAATCTTTTTATCTCAACCATAGCTGTGTCCAGTTTGACCATTAAGGAATTAAGGGATTCCTCAAATTTTAGTTCAATTTTGGCTTCTATGGTTTTAATTAGCGAGCCAAACTGCTCAGGGTAAAACTAGACTCTTTTTTACCTTCCAAGTTCGGGGTCACCTTTGAGGAGAAATGGCTATCAGACAAGTGAATGACTCCCCTTCTCTTGTGGGTGATCCCACCCCCCCTTTTGCTTTGCTGCTTTCTACAAGTTCTAACCGGTCTCGTGCTTTTATTCTCTGTTACCACCTCGTCCTCAGAGTCCGATGATAAATTATCCAGCGTTACTGTACCGGGGGGCTGATGCACCAGTGCTTCTGCTGTGCTAACTACACTGACGACACCTGGCCCGCATTCAGTGCTGTTATCAACCTCTAGAGGAGCCTCCAAGGGGGTTCCCCCCATTAAGGAAAGATCATTGTCTGATGAACCACTTTTACCCATAGATGCTCTTCTGTCGTTGTTGATTTTATTCACCATTTTTACTAAAAAGTTGTCAATGGTACCTGCCCCCGTAACCACCTTATCTTTCTTAGAGCCTGACATGAGATAAGTTAATACAGTGCTTTTTCAATCCTAAAGATAGAGGTCACAAAGCACTCAGCGCCCAGTTAATCAAAGTCTGAACAGGTAGACCTTCCACCTTGTCCGTCACTTTATCCCACAATAGTAGGGCGCGCAGGAGTACTCACAGGGTCTCTGGCCCAGCCCAGCCTCCTCCTGCCTCTGACGGCCGCAGACGGCCCCGCCCTTGGCCCGGGCTTCTCCCGCGCGCGACTCGCGGGGCGAGCGGGGGTGTCAGCCTTTTACTGGCGCCTCCGGGCGCTCCTTGCGAGTCACGGGCGCGCTGCCGCCCCAGAGCCTGCTGGGGAGTGTGGTCCGCTCGACCGGGCTGTCTCCCGGCGTCTTGCTGCTGCCGCCGTTGCCCTCACGGCTCTTGCCCGTTGGCGTGGTGCAGGTAAGCCTTTGGTGTTCCCCCCTGGGCTCCCGGGGGGTCAGCCTTTTACTGGCGCCTCCGGGCACTCCTTGCGTGTCACGGGCGCGCTGCCGCCCCAGAGCCTGCTGGGGAGTGTGGTCCGCTCGACCGGGCTGTCTCCCGGCATCTTGCTGCTGCCGCCGTTGCCCTCACGGCTCTTGCCCGTTGGCGTGGTGCAGGTAAGCCTTTGGTGTTCCGCAATCAACACCTTCAGTCGGGACACAGCACACAGGGCCCACACTGCCACCTACTGCAACATGTACTGCTCGTGCTCGCCAGAGGAGGGGGAGCAGAGTTGCCTTCGGTGCAGGCACCGCGGAGCCTGCCTCTGTGACACAAAGTGCACTTTGTGCTGAGGCAGTAGATCTGCTGCGACAGCTGTGTGTAGGGCAGACCAACATGATCAATGCATTCCAAGACCACGATAGGAAGTTGGGGCAGGTGGTGTCATTCATGGAGGGGATGCATGGCGATGTTGCTGGTCTCCACAGAACAGTTCAGCCATTGTACAGTCGCATAGACAGGGTGCTACTTCTGTACCACCATCCACACCACTTGATGTTTCAGGGGAGATTGATTTATCAGACCATGCCTCTTATTCAGGGTATTTCACTAGGAGCAGCCACAGGCAGCAAGGCAGGGCACGGAGGGCACATACACCATCCCCTAGGACTGGGATATCTTTCTCCGAAGACGACTTGAGCTACACTGGAGTTGACACAAAGGATCATCAAGGGGTGTTGGGGGAAATGGCTTCACATGCTACACAGGCATACCCCACAAAAGGATCTCCCAAGGCAAGGGCACCTCCCAAGAGCAGAGACACTCCCAAGGACAAGGACACTACAAAGGAAAGGGCACCTCCCAAGAGCAGGGACACTCCCAAGGACAAGGACACTACAAATGAAAGGGCAGCTCCCAAGAGAAGGGACACTCCCAAGGACAAGGACACTACATAGGAAAGGGCAGCTCCCAAGAGCAGGGACACTCCCAAGGACAAGGACACTACAAAGGAAAGGGCAGCTCCCAAGAGCAGGGACACTCCCAAGGACAAGGACACTACTAAGGAAAGGGCAGCTCCCAAGAGCAGGGACACTCCCAAGGACAAGGACACTACAAAGGAAAGGGCAGCTCCCAAGAGCAGGGACACTCCCAAGGACAAGGACACTACAAATGAAAGGGCAGCTCCCAAGAGCAGGGACACTCCCAAGGACAAGGACACTACAAAGGAAAGGGCAGCTCCCAAGAGCAGGGACACTCCCAAGGACAAGGACACTACTAAGGAAAGGGCAGCTCCCAGGAGCAGGGACACTCCCAAGGACAAGGACACTACAAAGGAAAGGGCAGCTCCCAAGAGCAGGGACACTCAAGGACAAGGACACTACAAAGGAAAGGGCAGCTCCCAAGAGCAGGGACACTCCCAAGAACAAGGACACTACAAAGGAAAGGGCACCTCCCAAGAGCAGGGACACTCCCAAGGACAAGGACACTACAAAGGAAAGGGCACCTCCCAAGAGCAGGGACACTCCCAAGGACAAGGACACTACATAGGAAAGGGCAGCTCCCAAGAGCAGGGACACTCCCAAGGACAAGGACACTACAAAGGAAAGGGCAGCTCCCAAGAGCAGGGACACTCACAAGGGCAAGGTCGCTTCAAAGTAGAGGGACACTACAATGGACAAGTCTGCACCCAGGGACAGGGCACCGCCCAGGGATCAGGGACATTCCAGAGACAGGACACCTCCTACGTCAAAGGCACATCCCATGGCCAAGGGTTCTCCCATGGACACAAGCTCCATCAAGGACAGGCATATATCACCACTGGCTGCACTGAGGCTGATGTTTAAGGAACGTACAACACATGTGTCCGCGGTGGAGTCCCCCCATACCTCTACTCCCATCCACGCCCCGCAGAAGCAGAGGAAGGAGTACACTGTTGTTGCATCCCCCATTACACATGATGCAGAGGGCAGAAGGCAGGCCCACAGCAAACGACAGGCAGGGTCCAGCACGTCCCCAGAGAGCAGACCACCACAAGCACATGATCCACCTTTGATGTCTGATGATGCCACTCCACTTACCAGTCCAGTCATGTCCGGGGTGCCCCTACATTTCACAAAGAAACAGAGGCACACACCAGTGACACCTGGCCACCTCACTGTCGCTCCAGTACAGCTTTCCCCAGCTCCCAGGGTCACCCTGCCTCCTGGCCCATACAGCCATGTGGCTCATCATTTCAGTGGTCCTAGTGGGTCAGCTGCAGTTCAATCTCATGTGTCAGATAGTGGCACTGTGTCTGTTGTTCGCTGTCATGCATCATGTAGTAGCACTGTGTCAGTTGTACTCTCTCCTGTTGCAGGTACTGGCACTGTGTGTGTCCACCACTCTCATGTGTCAGATGCAGGCATGGTATTTGTTGGTCAGTGTACAGAGACATGTCCTGGCAGTGTGTCTGGGTCAATGGCTCATGTGTCAGTCAGTAGATCTGTGGCTGTGTCTCACACTCCTGTTTCCTGTGCTGGCGGTGTGTCTGGGTCTAGGGCTCATGTGTCAGTCACTACAGCTGTGGCTGTGTCTCACACTCCTGTTGCTGGTGCTGGCAGTGTGTCTGGGTCTATGGCTCATGTGTCAGTCAGTAGATCGGTGGCTGTGTCTCACACTCCTGTTTCTGGTGCTGGCGGTGTGTCTGGGTCTATGGCTCATGTGTCAGTCACTACAGCTGTGACTGTGTCGCAAACTCCTGTTGCTGGTGCTGGCAGTGTGTCTGGGTCTATGGCTCATGTGTCAGTCTGTAGATCGGTGGCTGTGTCTCACACTCCTGTTGCTGGTGCTGGAAGTCTGTCCGAGGCGAGTAGTTCAAGCACTCCACCAGATTCTGTGGTGTGAGGTTTAGTTGCCATCACTCACATGTCATTTTACTTTGTGTGTAGATTGACGAATGTAACCACCCTGACATTATTATTGTCCTTGTGACGGGTCGCTTGACACACGTACTTGGGTAGCCAGTGTTGTACCTGCTCTGTTGGCCACAATGCCCTGTTGCTGTTCTGATACTGCATTCTGCCCTCTCATGTGCTGCCAATGATGTACCTGTTCTGTGCAATGGACTGTTGATGCACTTAGCCCCTCTCACGTGCTGCCAATGATATACCTGTTCTGTGAAATGGACTGTTGATGCACATTGCCCCTCTCATGTGCTGCCAATGATGTACCTGTTCAGTGCAATGGACTGTTGATGCACTTAGCCCCTCTCACGTGCTGCCAATGATGTACCTGTTCTGTGCAATGGACTGTTGATGCACTTAGCCCCTCTCATGTGCTGCTTCAGATGTACCTGTTCTGTGCAATGGACTGTTGATGCACTTAGCCCCTCTCACGTGGTGCCAATGATGTACCTGTTCTGTGCAATGGACTGTTGATGCACTTAGCCCCTCTCATGTGCTGCCAATGATATACCTGTTCTGTGCAATGGACTGTTGATGCACATTGCCCCTCTCATGTGCTGCCAATGATGTTCCTGTTCAGTGCAATGGACTGTTGATGCACTTAGCCCCTCTCACGTGCTGCCAATGATGTACCTGTTCTGTGCAATGGACTGTTGATGCACTTAGCCCCTCTCACGTGCTGCCAATGATGTACCTGTTCTGTGCAATGGACTGTTGATGCACTTAGCCCCTCTGATGTGCTGCTTCAGATGTACCTGTTCTGTGCAATGGACTGTTGATGCACTTAGCCCCTCTCACGTGCTGCCAATGATGTACCTGTTCAGTGCAATGGACTGTTGATGCACTTAGCCCCTCTCATGTGCTGCCAATGATATACCTGTTCTGTGCAATGGACTGTTGATGCACATTGCCCCTCTCATGTGCTGCCAATTATGTACCTATTCAGTGCAATGGACTGTTGATGCACTTAGCCCCTCTCACGTGCTGCCAATTATGTACCTGTTCTGTGCATTGGACTGTTGATGCACTTAGCCCCTCTCACGTGCTGCCAATGATGTACCTGTTCTGTGCAATGGACTGTTGATGCACGCAGCCCCTGTCATGTGCTGCCAATGATGTACCTGTTCTGTGCAATGGACTGTTGATGCACTTAGCCCCTCTCACATGCTGCCAATGATGTACCTGTTCTGTGCAATGGACTGTTGATGTACTTAGCCCCTCTCATGTGCTGCCAATGATGTACCTGTTCTGTGCAATGGACTGTTGATGCACTTAGCCCCTCTCACGTGCTGCCAATGATGCACCTGTTCTGTGCAATGGACTGTTGATGCACATTGCCCCTCTCATGTGCTGCCAATGATGTACCTGTTCTGTGCAATGGACTGTTGATGCACTTAGCCCCTCTCATGTGCTGCTTCAGATGTACCTGTTCTGTGCAATGGACTGTTGATGCACTTAGCCCCTCTCATGTGCTGCCAATGATATACCTGTTCTGTGCAATGGACTGTTGATGCACATTGCCCCTCTCATTTGCTGTCTCTGATGTACCTGCTCTGTTGGTCACAATGCCCTGTTGCTGTTCTGATACTGCATTGTGCCCTCATGTTCTGCCTCTGATGTACCTGCTCTGTCGTACCCAGTGCCCTGTTGCTGTTGTGATACTGCATTGTGCCCTCATGTTCTGCCTCTGATGTACCCCCTCTGTCGTACCCAGTGCCCTGTTGCTGTTCTGATACTGCATTGTGCCCTCCTGTTCTGCCTCTGATGTACCTGCTCAGTTGTACCCAGTGCCCATGCTCTTGGGTAGTGTACGATTATACCAATATTATGTTTAATAAAGCAAGTCAATCATGTGTCGTGGTTTGTCGTTGTCATTCATGGTTGTGTACTTGAATTGTTGATATATTGGTGCGATCGTAAAGGCAGTTTCACATACATCACACTCCCCCTCCCTATGTCACAGCCCTGGAAGGTATTCCCCTTCCGACGTCAATTGGTGTGTTGGCGTACCTGCGTTGTCGTCGGTGATGGGCCAGGACTTGCTGGTGGTGGAGTACGAAGAGTATCGGAAATGCGTGTAGCGCTGGGTCCATGACGGCGATCTGCTTGTGGTGTGTATCTCTGCTGTGGTGAGTCCGCCGTGTTCAGGCAGGTTGTTTTTCCGCAGCGATTTTATGTGTGTTTTCCGCCATCATGATTTGGAGGACGGTCGGAGACGTCATTCCGTACGGCGGTGTGTCTGGATTGGGTGCGTCCGCCGCGGGGTCGGGTGTACTTCCGCGGCGGTGCGTGCTCTTCCGCCGCGTACGGAAATTTGACAGTGTTTCCCATCCTAATATGGCGGACGGAGTGTTCACGGCAGGCGGACAGAAAAAAGCCTTTTTACGCCTACTCCAGGACGGCGGTCGTCCTTCAGTCCGCCATCCTAATCGACCCCTTAGTTTGGAATTAGAGTGAAACAGGTCATACTGACTAATATTTGTGGAAACCATTTGGCATATCATGAAAGCATCATGAAAGCACATTACAAACAAAAGCTGAATGCAAACTATGTGCCCGCTGAGTTAAAAAGTGTTACATCTTTACAAAAAAATATAACCTTAAAGAATTACTACAGATATAAATAAAGCCTTACACCAGTAACAACTCAAATTATTGGAAATAAGAAAAATAAGAGGATAATAAAGGGTTTAGCAAAATATATGAAAATATTCGAAAGTTGAAGATAAGAAACAACTAAACTATATTAACTAAAGCATCTACAGGGTGTTCCTGCCATGGACAATCATTATTCATTGATACTTTTTGTTTACTTTCTGTTTACGTCCAGCTTCGTTAGTTTGGTGGCTTCCAGCGCCTAGATACAGTCCCGTCAATTTAGTGCATGATACATATAAAATAATTCAATAAATTACTACGCTTATAGTCAGGATGCAGTTCCAAAACTAAGAAAAACCATACAAGCAATGCAATTATGTAGACCCCAAGGTAACAGGTATATTTGGTCTTTCTGAAAGAACATATTAAACTCAAAATAAAGATGAAAATTTAAATGTTAGTTTTGCATGGACTTCCAGAATGCCCAAAAACGTTTGGTTGCAATGAAGAAGAATTGCAGAAAATCTGCTTCTGAAATAATTAGATTCTAATAATTAGATCTGCAGAAAAAATCTCTAAAGACATTTGTCTTTTGACATTGGCGTTGACTTTTTATAAGTCGTTGCGGAGAAGAACTTGCAGGGCCTTTGTGATTTCCAAGTTATTTGTTCTAATTTAAGTAACATATTTTATTTTAAACTGATGCGAACTGAAATGTTTCAGTTTTTACTAACAGCACCTGAAAGTGGCCATTTTTAGGTCTAACCTTGAGACAATGTTAGCTGTTTAACCAGTCTCATGTAATAAAACAAATCAGAAATAAAAATATGCATATATATACATACCTAGTGGGGCTTTGGATCAGCTGTCTTCATCCACTGGCCTGGACAACAGTCATGCACTCTTCGATCATTGCTTCTCTTGCTCTGTGAGTTGCAAATGTTTTTCCTGATCACACATGTTTTTTGCTTTCTAATCTTTACTTTTCTTGTCATTTGTGCGTGTTTAAAATATGCCTTCTGGTTACATTACTGCAAAGCTTATTGTACATTTTCCATGCACAATCATAATGCATGTTTTCTTTAAACAGCCATTATTTGTAAAAATGTTTTCTGTAACTCCTCTATGTATCTACCTGACTGCCAAGGATCACCAACACTCTTCTATTTGAAATTACATGCGATGGTCATTTTTTTTCATTAAAATTTGCAATGCTAGAAATTGGCCACCACACTTGGGTTTTCTTTGTCTGTTTTTATTATTATTTTTTTGTAGCATGTACTTGCAATTAAAAATAGATGCAAACACGTAGCCATCCTACTAGCTTGCCACTGCCAGACCTATTGGCTTTGCCAGTTCTTGTTAAACTTCATTTTGAATCCACTATTGAAATGGCTCAGTAGTAGCTAACGCCAGTCAAACCCTTGAAAGACATTATTTCAATAGCAGAGGACTTTAAGGTCGGTCAATCCTTAATTGACAGATGAGGTGCTCGTGTGGAAAAACACATTCGATTACATGTTCGAGAAATTATTTGGAAAATATTTTCACTCTCCACAGCATTGTGCCTGCCTAATATTCACAGCACAAAATGCAATAAAGATTTACGAAGATAACATTCGTTCAATTTCATTAAGATTGAAAGTAAGACATATAACCTTAGGAATATCAGGTGTAATCTTTTGGGGATGTAATAAGAAAATAATGGAGCCTCCCTTGTGATTTGCCAAAGGTGTAGAAAATGGGATTGAGGAATATAAGCTCTGCTCTCTATTTGCAAAGAATTACTTGTGTTTCTCAAGAGCACCTGGAGCCTCCTGCTTCTGAAGCTCTGCCTTCACCACGCCAGGATTGAGATGGATTGTGCCTCCGGTACCGAGAGCAGAACATTGTGTTACAGGGCAGAGGTGGAGGCAGCAATTTACAGACCAGCATGAGAGTGATCCAAACTGCAAGTCACACAAAGAAGGCCGGGTAATGCACAGTATAAACGAGGCTCCAAGTACTTCCAGAGAAAATAGTACCAGATGTGCTAAGGTATTTTCATGCATGTATTCTTGAATTAGAATGATCTGTCTTTTGAGCAAGCGCCATACAAACATGCAAGGGCACACAGGCACATGCGCAGGTACGCAAGCCATTGACAGCCATCCAGGGCCATATCAGGATGAGCTGCGCTGCCTCAGAGCAAGGCTGAGCACCGTTTTATTTTTAGCTGGAGGTGTCTAACTTCAAACAAATGACTCGGAATTTCTCTCAGTTAGTGCATTAAAATCAGAGAGCGCGTATCAGAAACAGTGAGCAGCGAGGAGCTGCCACTCCGGCCAGTGCTTTAAGTGGAAAATTAAAAGTGCCGGTACTCACTAATTTAGAGTGACCGAACGTCCCGGATTTGCCAGGACAGTCCCGATTATTTTTGGGGAAATGTCCCGGTGTCCGACACTTATTGCAAAAATTATCAAATGTCCCGGTTTTGAGAGAGGGTCGGGTGAGCACGAACATTTACACTTTGCTGTGAAGGCTCACCTTCACACCGGCCCTCTCAAGATACCAGGGACAGAGAACAGTTTGAAAGGTTGTATGTCATTACAACGCGGGCTTTTACCCCGCATGCCATTACAACGCGGGGATTACAACGAAAGTCGTTACAACGACTTTCGCTGGAGGGCGCTGGATAGTGGAATAGTTTAATTTTCTATTCCAACTCCAGCCCACGTTGACAGTAGGGAAGGTTTTGGATAGAAAATTAAACTATTCCCTATCCAACAGCGCCCTCCAGCGAAAGTCGTTGTAACGACTTTCGTTGTAATCCCCGCGTTGTAATGGTAGTGTGGGGTAATCCTCGCGTTGTAATGGCTGTTCTCCGTTTGAAAGATTCTCTTACTGTGCTGCCGGACTAAATTCAGGTAACACAGAAGGGTTTAATGAAGGGTGAATAAACCCCCTGCAAAGCACATTACCAGAGGCCAGAATAACAACGCTCCCCTTGCAACACACCCCAGTTTGGCACTTTCATCGCTGCACAACATATTGACAGAGCAGGGTCTGTCTAGAGACCCTGCCCTGTTAATCACTGTGTGACGAGCGCCCACTCAAACCCTTGCAGTTTGGGGAAAATGAAATCGGTGCTTCTAATCTTCAGCAGCAACTCTGCGAAAGGGCGGCTACTTCACGGCTCATTTACTTGCAAGCTGCTCGGAAGCCCTGCCCTGCCCTGGAGGAGAGGCCTAGCCTGAGCCTGCCGTCGATGAGGGTACCGGTAATCTCCCTGTGCTACAGAGAAGTGCCGGTACTGAGGACCCAAAATAATGTAATTGCCGGTACTCAGTACCGGTGAGTACCGGCCCATTTAAAGCACTGGGAGCGGCTGTTTCCCACTTGTTCTGCCTTCATGGCCGGACTGGGAACCGAAACCGGCCCTGGCAAAGATCTCGGCTGACACCGGTGGTGGGAGGGGGGTATGGGGGGGGTAGGGGGAGGGGTTAGGGGATTGCTGGGGGAAAACTTTGTGCCACCTTTGTTGCTGGGGGGCATATTGCAGCTATGCTGCAAAACTGGATCCCAGTAACAAACCCCCCCGAGGGGTCTCAAACCGGCCCCCTCCACCATGGTAGCCCACTGGAGAGATACCCAGTGCCTGCTATGGCCAGTCCGGCCCTGCAAGTCTCCTTGAATTAACTCATAGGAAACCTGGGTTATAGGTTTGAACTTTAGACACTAGTGCCACTCCTCATGGTAGGCCCATAATGTGGTCATCTTTCTGCCTTCACGTCCACTTGGCTACCTTTGGCCTTAGTTAGTAGAGAGGGCCAAATTAAGGCTCAGCTTTACTACAGGTTACAAGGGCCCTAGCACAACACAAGAGTTGCAAGATGTGGAAAAGTGGTGGAAACGGCAGCACTGATCAACGTTTGCACTGAAATATTTTGGCAATGAGAGTTGACACGAGTGAATGCTAAAACAGGCGTAGTGCAAAAAAATGTAAGGTCCAGATTTACTAAGATTTTGCATGGGATTGGGTCATATTTGTGCCGCAGCTCTCTGAAAAATTTATATGGGGATTTGCAAAGCCACGCAAAGCCCGAATTGGTGGCTATGTAAAAAAAGAGTTACATAAAGAAGCGCATAGTGATACCTTGCGCTACTGTACGTCATATAGGTGTTACATGGGTTAGAGCATGGGTGGTCCGTGCATCCACCCGTGTATTTTGATGCAGATTCATATTTAGAAAGACTTGTAAATATAGGTTTGTACCAAAATGGTGTACCTACTCGAAGCTAGTGTAAAAAGGAGAAATATCTTTATTTCTCCTCTTTTTTTTCATATTTGCATGTGTGCTACATTTGGCAGATGATATAGCCTCAAAGGATAGTTTTTGTGCAGGAAGGTGTCCATTCCCGCATAAAAAACTATCCTGACCTTTGCGACATGGCACAAGCGGACCTGTGTTGGTGCTAGGCAGTCACAAGTGTGCCAGCACTTGATGATTGTAGTGCTGTGACATATCTATGTCAATATGTCGCAGTTCTAACTCTCTCCCTTTTATGCAACGCAGCACAACAACTTCCCTTGCTGTGCTGCTTTGCATAAAAATAGTAAATCCAGGCCTAATAACCTATGCAAAGTGGACATAAAAGGGCAGAAGCAGTGCAAACAGCCACAGGATTGCATGAAAAGCCAAATCAACTATAGGAACGTGACGTGGCTTTCCACTGAATTCTAGCACCAAATGAAACAAGGCCACAAACAATGCCTCAAGTACGGGCGGGAAGGCAGCTGGGCCCAATGGTGTCCCTGTTGACATCTTTAAAGCTTGTGGGACCCATTGCTGACAAGTGTCTAATGCCTGTACCTCAGCCGGTCTTATCTCGACATGGTACGAGTCCATCCTGGTACCAATATTTAAAAAAGGAGACAGGTTTGACCCGGCCTGTTATCGTCCAATATCTCTGTTTGACTCAACTGTAAAAATTATGGGCCGGGTCATTTTGAATAGACTCCAGGATTGGGCGGAGGAAAGGTTATTGTTGAGTGATCTACAGTTTGGCTTCCGCAAGAAGCTAGGCACTGGTGAGCAATGTTTGAATTTAGAAATGATATTGAATAAATATGTTAAAGCAAAAAGGGGAGCCTTGTATTTGGGCATTTGTCGATCTATCATCGGCATTTGACTGTGTGAGGCACAATAAACTATGGTTGATTTTAGAGGAGCAGGGTGTTGAATCAGTTTTAATTTCCTTCCTCGAAGAGCTATATTTAGGGGTAAATGCTAGGGTCCTATTTGGGGTGGGAGGGGAATGTACAGGTCATCTTAATCGCCCCGTTCCTCTTCATCTTATATATAAATGACCTGGAAAGGATTTTAGTGAAGGAATGTAACAACCTCCCTGTGGCTGGTAAATGCCCTATTTCCGCATTGTTATATGCTGACGATGCGGTCCTAATGGCTCGCACACCACTAGGACTTCAAAGAGTTGTTTCCTGCTTTACGACTTTTATGACAGAACGGAGACTTACTATTAATTCAACTGAAACATTTATTATGAATTGTGGAGCTGGATGTATTAAGACCAGATAATTTTTTATCGAGGGGAAATGGATCGAAAACACTAAGCTATTTTCGTATGTAGGGATTTTATTTGACCGTAGGGGGTCATGGGTGCAGGCTGTAAAAACTAGGAGATTACTGTACATTAAAACTCTATCTGCACTCATAAACTTTAGTAGGAAATTAGGCAGACGCCCAACGTTGGAACTATTGAATATTTATAAGGCAAAAAGCGTTATTGTAGCTTAGTATGGTGCGGGAGTTTGGGGACATGCAAATGTAAGCTCCCTTCAGGTAGCTGAAAACACTTTTCCGAGATTTTTATTAATGGTCCCTAATGGCACTTCCTCCTTTATATGCCATACAGAACTAGGTTTGCCATATTTGGAAGATATTTTAAAAACTCAGCCTGTTCTGTTGTGGTATAGGATATGGACAACAGAGAAAACACAGTTTAATCAAGGGATCTTATTAGACTGTATGGGCCTTGATGGAGTAGCAAATATTAGATGGCTGTCTTATGTTAAAATGTTCTTATATATTATAGGTCATCAAGAATTTTATGATGATCTGCCCACCATGACAAGGCACTCCAGGAAAGATCTTAAGAAAGATTGTTTGAGCTATCTGAGTGAACAAAGAATGAATGCTGAATTGAGTAAGGTTACGGTACAAGCACACAACCTTACATTAACAACTTTTAAAATCCAGCCATACCTATGCCTTGTACCTAATGACTATGACAAATTTTTATTGATGCGTTTTCGCATTGGGACTCTGCACAGATCCTTAAGTTTCCCAATTATTAATGACTGGTCAAAACAGCTATGTAAATGCCCGTGTGACGATATTTCTGATCAGTCCACCAGTCATGTTTTATTTTTCTGTAAATTCTACTCTGTACAGAGAAAAAGGTGGATTGTTCCAGTTTTTTACATATAGGAAATCTATTGTGATGTGACAATTATGACAATGACATTTTTGCTGTGTATGAAGAATGGTTTTAATTGGTGTAAATATTGACTTTTGCTCTGTACTTTTTTAATATGGTTTTTTTATTGTGTGCTTTTATGGTTATTTGTATGTAACCAAATAACGATTTTTATTGATTGATTGATGAGCAAGCTAAATATTGCATAATAGTTCCATCCGTAACAAGTGTAGTTTTGCAAACATATACTTTTTATATTGCTTGCACTTGGGCGGTTTTCCATGCTTTGAATTTTGTACCAGAAAATGTGTCCTCAGCGCAAATCTTATTCGCCATGGTGCAATGCGTTAGTGTTGTACTAGCACAGTATATTTAGCACAAGGTCAACCAATTACATCATGTCTATGAAGTCCCAGGACCAATCTGTGACCGGCACCTGTTTTGGGCTGTTAAAAATGATGAAACTTCCTCCCCCTGCTCCCTATCGTGCACAGGAAAACCGTGGTCCAAGCCTTGATCACGTCACGGCTGGACTATGTTAATGTGCTATACCTGGGCCTCCTTGAATACCTACTTGGCTGTCTACAGGTGGTACAAAATGCGGCAGCTAGGGCCGTACTTAGCGTTGGCTCCAGGACACACATGGCCCCTTGTCTTAGGTCCCTGCACTGGCTCTCAGTGAAAAATAGGGTCAAGTTTAAAGCCCTGGTGCTAGTGTTTAAGGCTCTCCACAATATTGGAGCTCCCTACATTAGGAATAAAATTCAGACCTATACTCCATCCAGAACTCTACGTTCGTCGACACAGCACCTGACGATCGTGCCAAAGTTCTTTCGGCCCCGAAAGGGGGGGCACTCCTTCCAAGTGGCAGCCGCTAAGTTACGGAATAACTTGCCTCCCTCTCTGAGACAGATACAGGACCTCCTTGGTTTTAGGCGACTCCTGAAGAACCAGCTCTTCCTACAGTAGAGGAGGCGCCTTTTTGTTTTCCGTTTGCATTGCTTTGTCAAAGGTTTTGAGACAGCGCCGGGACACTCCCTAGAGTAGCCGTGCGCTCTACAAATACTTCTTAACATTAACATTGGCACAACTCTTACTAAATACGGCTCTGCGCAATTTTCTCTACTTCGCTTAATGCAGCTCTATATATTTTTACACAACGCTGACCTGCCAGATGTTTAGGAAATCTATGCCCAAATGTTTTTCATGAACACCTTTAATAACATGCACTATTAATAAAAATGTAGAACCTGTCATTAAAACGCCTGCCTTAGTGCTCTGGGGACCTTAAGAGCCTCATACTGATGCTGAGTGTATCATTCAAGAAGATAAGAAGGTCTCCATAAAGTGCCTCTAGTTCTCTCCATACACATACAAGCATACACACAGCACATAAACTATTACACGCACACAGGTTCACTTATACTGTATCTGATTAAAAAAAAAAAGAAAATGCAATATATTCCAATGCAAACAACAGTGAAGAACAATAGAAAATAAGATTAAGTAATACAGTTATTAAACATTGAGTTTGGTTCGGTAAATAGAAAATGGAAATTGGCTGAGACCCTGAAACAAGATGGAAATGATGATAAAATGTTCTCTTTAGGTTTAGTCTGCACACCGCTTGCGAAATGCATGCAACATCTCTTGTAAAATAAAAAGCTTAAAACTGATTTAGAGCCCACCCATTACTTACCAATACTTACCATTGGTTGACTTCCACGTCACTCCTGTTTCCTTGCTTCTTATTGGTCAATGCCTCCGACTTCCTCCTGGCGTTTTGTGTTTGTCCCTGCCGAGAAGTATAGACCAAGTCCACGCTTACAGCTTCCTGTCTGAGGCCAGTGTCGTTCTACTCTCCACGGACTCCTGCAGGTACCCTTTATTCACTTTTAACATGCACTCTTATACAGTGCATATCTCTGCAGTCTGTTTTTCTCCTATGCCCTCCTCCCGCTGTTACTGCTCCCTCCCTGGTGTTGTTTTCACCCCGCCCACATCCCAATGCTGTTGTCTCTTTACCCCCACCCGTCCCACTGTCTGTTGCTTGTAAAACTCCCGCTGTCCATTGTTTGTAACACACCATTCCCCTGCTTCCGCTGTCTATTGGTTTTTAAAGCCACTTTCCCACCATCCTCCTGCTGTATGTTCTTTGTAGCTTGGGCTGCTGTGCAACATGGTTGAAAGGGAAAAAAGCAATATGGCAGGGTCAATGCTCACCGCATCATAGCACTTTTTCCTTTATAACTTTAAGCTATGTTTGAGTGCTGTGCAAAATGTCTAAACAACTTGACAAAGCCAATAGATCTTGCATAGGCTAAACATACTGGCTTTGCCAATGTTTGTTACATAAGTTTTGCAGTCATCGCCTTTTAGTTCAGCTTGCAAAGTGCTCTAAGTAGTTCGATATTATTTCTTAAAATGATGCTCTTTTGTTGATCTTGCAAAGGTGGATGATTAAATCAAGTAATAATCTACAAAACTATGACCTTCTTGGGTGCAGATAGAAGGTCCAGCCAGCGATTTTTCATCACACATTCATGACAGTTCGGTGGCGCAAACTATTGCGATGAACTGCTCCAAGAGCATACAATAATGAAGGGAAGACATAGTCAACTGAAACATTATTATTAGTTTT
This sequence comes from Lissotriton helveticus, assembly GCF_964261635.1. Lineage (NCBI taxonomy): Eukaryota > Metazoa > Chordata > Amphibia > Caudata > Salamandridae > Lissotriton > Lissotriton helveticus. Next base: position 720,033,831 of record NC_136071.1, on the reverse strand, counting down.
ATTTTCCATGAGATCGTTAAAAAAACTGTATCACACAATATTGTTCGCCAAAGCGAGAAACAGGCTAAACAGAAATACCTCCGAAATTCCAATTTAAAAAAAATAATAACAGTCAAAGCCACGTCAAAATCTACCCCTGAAAAATTGAGATGATAACAAAGCTGTAATTTTATGCAGGCCCGGAGGAAAGAGAAACGGTTTGGTTTTAGGGAGTATAGAGCCTGTTGTTATGCACTCCAACCTGCAAAACATAGATTGAGGCTGGAGCACCACACCCAGTAAATACTGTCTTATTGATATTTATAGGGTGTGGCATTTCCAACCCACATAAAATAAGTATGAGAGCCTGGGATATCCCAATCCAGATACAGCTAGGTTACATTTAAAACAGGCATGTCTGCAGTTATTTTGAGTAATAATAAGAACTCAGAAAAATGATCGGATGTTGCAACAGGAGAAATGCCTACTGTGTGTAACTTATGTCCTCTGTTAAAAAGGAGGTTTCTGTAGTGGCCCTGAAAGGTAGATTGGAGCTAACGTTGAAGCAGCTTCATTTTATGGTGATGCCAAAATAGTGTCTGGTTCTCTCTACCTAAGTACTCATATGCTTTGATAGTGGAACATTTTCACCACTTTCAACCAGCCCACAACAGTAGGGACATCAGATAGAATCTTTTGACCTGAAGGTCTTTAGTAAATAGGAAAATGTACATGACTCAACTATCAAAGATTGCATTAGCCTCATAAAATCTGATACCCAACTACTTAGGTGGACTTTATCAACTACTCAATTATGAGGCCTAGAAATAGTACCAAAGTGAACATAAGGTTTAACCACATCTTAAGCACATGTTGAGGAACATTTCATAAGCTTGAAAAAGCAACACGCCACACAACACGTGTTGGCTCTACTTATGTGAAATTGTATTTGTGTGAAAAACAGTTATCTGCTATTAAGATTTTTGGATTAACTGTTATTTAGAATTCACAAGGAATACATTTTGTATCTTCAGAAAACGTTTCTCTCTGACTGGAGTTTCTATTCGATAAATACTTTCATGCACTGTTTTTGTCTGTCACAATTAACAAAATGGTCTATTGCTCAAGGACATAAGTACTTATCAGTGTTAGATTTGTGGAGTACTTACTATCATATCAAATTACACCCAGGCTTGGGTTTGATATCTTGTATTACTTCTGGAGGTATTTTTTAGTTCACATATCACCCTTTTAGCTTGGCCTCAGCAGTCAGCGTTTTCCAGCACTTAATGAAAGAAATATTGGGTAGCAGAAAAAATTAATTTTCTTTAAGATGACATCCTGGTCTTTGGCAATACAGTCTGGGATTTCAACATTTTGAAGCAACGTTTGGTATAAGCTACCAGGAGGTGGAATCGTTTTGAGGAGGGAGATATGTGTTTTTTTAAGAGACAGAAATTGGGCACCTGAGTTGTTCCATTTCATTTTGGCTGAAGGGGTTATGCCAAAGACAGATTTAGTGAACACCATTGTCAAAACTGCAGTGCAAATTGGCAAGGATTAGCTCAGCACTTTTAGGCGATAGTAGAGTATTACTCGAAACTTCTATAATTATTTGCAGGAAAAATAGAATTTGTACTCTGTTGGGGAAGGTTAGGGTATTTTGTGAGGTGGGTAACAACAGAAAACTTTTGATGAGGTACACAAAGCTGTAGGAGAAACTGGGATTTTGACCACTTTCGAGGTGCATAAAAAATTATTGTCACAGTTGACATCAACATCCTAGGGATAGGTGCTATGCTTTTGCAGATCAGAGAGGGAGGGGTAAAAAAGAAGCTTTTGCCTTTCGTACCTGTAGAGACGGAGTTTATTAGGTGCTCACGTCTTAAGGTTCAGGCTAGTAATGCCAGTTCAACAGATGTGGTACAATGATAACATTCTCGATGTTTCAAAAGATAACAAGTTGGTACAACAACACGAGCTTGTCACGAGCAGCCAGACATGCCTGAACGCTCGTGACAGCTCGAGTCAACAAGAATACATTCCCAACACACCTTCCCCCCTTAAAAAAAAAAAAAAAAAACACATAAAAAAAAAACAAGATCAATTCATCACAAAATCATTAAACCTAACAGGTAAGCGATGTGAGCGTAAAGCTCTGGTGTTGTTAAAATCACACACAGCTTGAGGACATTCGCCATTATCACTCATTCTTCCAACATCATAGAAAACATTGCTGTCCGAATCTTCCACCGATTGGAAAGGACCATTAAACAAGGAAACCCTGCTCAAGTTCCAAACAGAACCACCTTCAAGCCTGACCGCATTTCTAAAAACTTCCACAACCTTCTTGGGATTTGACCAAACAGGAAAACCCTTACTCACACCCTCTTTCTTTTTAATGCGAACGAGATCGCCCACCTTGATAGAACGACTAGACGTAGGACCCATTCTTTTGACCATATCGCGTTTCATCCTTTCCTTATATGACTGAACCCTGTGTAGAACAGCTTCAAAATCAACTTTATAACAATTTTCAAAACCAGCTAAATTTTTCTTTAGCCACCAAGGGACTAACTTGGTGCTGGGCTTCCGCCCTCTCAGAAGCTCAAAAGGAGTAACTAAAGTCACAGAATTGGGAGAAGTTCTATAAGCCAATAACATGGATTGTAAGGCATTCTTCCAGTTTAGATTACTTTTAATAGAAAGCTGTATGGCTTCTTTGACCACACGGTTGAAGCGTTCAACCTGACCATTCGCTTCAGGATGGAAAACCGCAATCTTCCTATGTACAATACCACATTTAGCAAAGAAAAGCTCTATCTCCTTACTCACAAACTGTGGGCCATTGTCAGTCACAATTTCCTGGGGAATCCCTTCCCTACAAAAGGTCTCATCTAAGAATTCTATAACTTGACTCGAAGTAACTTCTCTAACCATTTTGACCTCAGGCCATTTAAAAAAATAGTCTATGAGTACAATGCCGAAAGCCTCCTGCTTTGGTAAACAACTGAAAGGTCCAATGATGTCTAATCCCAATTTTCGCCAGGGACCTAAGGGTAAATCAATGAGACATGGCTCAGGACGTAAAGCGACTGCTGATTTATCGCTGTTAGAACACTGGGTACACTTTCGCACAAAATGCTCTACACACGAGTCAATGCCTGGCCACCAGAAAGACTCCTTCAAACGCCTTCTGGTAAAGGAAATCCCCAGATGTCCTTCATGCGCAATTTCAAGTAGAGAATTCCTAAGTTGAAAGGGTGGAACAATCTTGTCGCCACGAAGAATCAAACCATTTTCCACCGCAAGATTCTCCTGAACCTTAAAAAAACCCATCATGTTCCCGGACAACTTCCTCTGTTCAGGCCAACCCTGTATAATGTACTTCTTCACACTGCTTAACTCCAAATCTTTATCCATCTCTTCCATCCAAACATCCTCCTGTAAAGAAAATCGTTCGCTACAAACAGAATTGACATCTTTGAAATTGAAAGCAACCTCACACTCTTCTTCATGCACAACTCCCGAAACATCAGATTCGGAAATCAATCTGGACATGCAATCTGCATGAACATTCGCCTTTCCTTGAATATATTTAATTGTATATTGAAAAGACTGCAACCTAGAAGCTAATCTTGCAAGGCGTGCTGACATAGTCCTTCCTCCACCTGGAGCCATGAGGTACACCAATGGCTTATGATCGGTTTTTATCAAAAATTTAGTCCCCCACAAAAAAGGTCTGAAATGTTCAGCACCCCAAACACATGCCAGTAACTCCCTTTCTATAACTGAGTAATTCTTTTCAGCATCACGTAAAGCCCTTGATGCATAGGCCACAACCCATTCTTTTTCACAATCTTTCTGCAAGAGAACTCCACCTAAACCGGAGGAACTGGCGTCCACCATGATGATGCATTTCACGCCAATGACAAAAGGTTTTAAGCAAGGGGCATTCACAATAAACAATTTTAAGGATTCAAAAGCTTTTGTCATTACATCAGTCCAAACAAACTTTACGTTTTTCTTCAAAAGACATCTGAACGGATCAACTTTCATTGAGAAATTTGGGATGAACTTAGCGTAGAACTCAATGAGACCTAAAAAGGCCACAAGTTGCTCTTTTGACGTAGGCACAGGAGCATCCACAATGCTCTTAATATGATTCTTCTTTGGTTTGATTCCCATTCCACTAATAGTATGTCCAAGATATTCTACCTCTTTTTTCCTAAATTTACATTTATCAAGGCGAAGTGTAAGGCCCTTCTGTGCTAATGCAGCGATCACACTCCTTAGATTATTGTCATGCTCATAGTCATCCTTCCCATGCACTAAAATGTCATCCTGGAATGCTATGGCACCACTCAAACTTTCCAGGGTATCTCTCATTAGCCTCTGGAACACGGAGGCAGCACTTGCCAGTCCAAAGGGCATGCGACAAAACCTATATAACCCTTCAGGTGTGATAAAGGCAGTGATATTTCTGGACTCCTCAGCAAGTACAACTTGGTGGTAAGCACTGGCTAGGTCAACACATGAAAAAACTTGTGCACCAGCCAATGTCGACACCATCTCATGGAGGTTTGGTAAAGGGTGTGAATCAACCCAAATAGCATTATTTACACTGCGAAGGTCAATGCATAGCCTAAGTTCATCATTGGACTTAATCGAAATAACAATCGGAGAAACCCAAGGTGACGACTCTATAGGTTCAATGATGTTCTTCTCACATAAATCCTTTAGCATATCCTTAAGTTTAACTCTATAGGATAAAGGAACATTCCTTACTTTATGTCTTACAGGAATGGCATTCTCATTCAATCTGATGACATGTTCAAAACCCTTGTACCGACCCAAGGTACCACTGAACACAGTGGGAAAGGATTGGCGTAAATTCTCAATAAGTAAAGAACTGTCCCCAGTGACACTAGATACACTCACAGGTTGCACCACATACACGGGAGGATCAGCCCTGGGATCAATTTTCATCCCCAATTGAAATTGGTGTGGCCAACTCAAAAGTGACAGACCAGATCTTGACACATAAATCTTCCCTGAAATGTGGCTCCCAGAAAATTGTATGTCTGCTATGAAATAGCCAATTAAGTCAATTCTGTGACCCGTATAACCACCAGGGGAAATATCCGAGTCAATTAGACTCTTATTCGGAAATTTATCTTTAAAGACATTTAAGGAAATTAAAGTGTACCAAGCACACGAGTCTACAAAAATTTCTAAACTCACATTATCAATGGTTATAATACAAGATGGAAATTTTGTGCAATCTCCATCTTCACAAACATTGATAACGGTGTTAACTTGAAAAGTTCCTTCGTCATCTGATTGAAACTCTTCACAGCATTCGTGTACACAATTCGTCTTCCCTGGTGTGGATTTACAATACTTTGTAAAATGACCTTTTTTATAGCACTTTGAACAAGTTTTGCCTAGAGCAGGACAACTCTTACTATCTGCTAAATGTCCATCACTTCCACACTTAAAACACAATAGTTTAAAGGTTCTCTTGTCATTTTTCTGATTCTTATATTTGTTATCGGTCCTAGAAAAAAAATCATTTCTCTGCGAAAAACTCTTCTTAAACTTATCCCTGTCTTTAGATACACTGAAAACATCACTCTTATCATTACCCCTGATTTCTTTAACAAACTTCTCTGAATGTTCTATAGACTTTGCAATATCTATAGCATTATTGAGAGACATATCAGAGGTTGTCCAAAGACGTTCTTGTACTTTTTTGTTATTAGTTCTCATTAAAATCTGGTCCCTTAATACTTGCTCATAAGAGATATGTTCGAAATCACAAGTTACAGCCAATGATCTTAAGGCTGATACAAAATCCTCAACAGGTTCATCAGAACGTTGTTTTCGAGAGTAAAATATAAACCTCTCCATGACCACGTTCTTCTTTTTCCCATATCTCAAACATAACTGTTGTGAAGCATATTCATACACATTTATGTTTCCAGGATTCACTAAAACAGGTAAAGTTTTAAATTCCTTCAAAGCAATGCCGCCTAAACAATGTTTTAATAAGGACAATTTCCTTTCTGGTTCACACTCCCCTTCTTCTAACACCTCAACATAGGCCAAAAAGACAGGTTCCCAAATCTCCCAAGCCATGGGTGGCTCTCCAGGTGTTGACAAAAATGAGGGTGGTGGTACAATGCCAGACATGTTACCTTAATTATTTATATACTATGAGGAAATTGATATGCACATATAACTATTATTGAAATATGCATAAGCACTTAAAAAAAATACACAATCGCACTGTAAGTCATAAATGTGTGTAAAATGCGAATAAATAGTGACTAAAATCGTCCAACACACTTAAAGAAGGAAAGGAAAAAAAACAATAATAACTTAAAGTTATTTTGAATTTGCTTATAGTTATCTTTGGTTGAATTTCCAGTAGTTCGATAACTGAGGGTAGCAGGATATCCACAGTACTTTAGAAGAAGAAACGATCAATTTCGTATAATGGTTCCCGTTTGCGCGAAGAAAAACCGGCACTGGGTTGCCTAGCAACGTTGCGTGATGACACTCGTAGGCGATGATGCAAAACGTCACGTTGGCTTGAAGTCGCGCGATGATAGAACGTAGTCGTGCGCGATGATGCAAAACGTCACGTTGGCTTGAAATCGCGCGATGACAGAACGTAGAGTTGCGCAATTCAGAATGGTGTGCACGGACTTCTGCAGCAACGATTCGAAGGATGCCACCAAAGTAAAAAAGTAAGAAAAGTGACATGCCTGAACGCTCGTGACAGCTCGAGTCAACAAGAATACATTCCCAACAGTACCCTATTCAGAAAGAGAGAAACTTTTTGGTCATTGAAACGGATGGTCTGGTGGCAGCGTGGGGTATGTAGTTCTTCTGGAAAGATGCGTGGGGGATAATATTCTTTTGAGGACAGATCCCTAAACCTTCCACTAATGTTTCTGCTAAATTTACGAGACTTGCTGCTAAGTTGTAGTCTTACAACTTTGTCCTAGAATACATAGCAGGGCAGAAAAACATGTGGCTGATTGTCTGTCACAGCTACCAGTAACCATATAGGGTATTTAAGTCTGAAGAGACTGAGGCCAGCATGTGATGTTGTTAAGGGTTTTAGTGATGTTGTTTTGAATGAAAAGTAGTAGGTGGCTTTTAAAAATGGGGATCTCTAATTGGCAATAATTTGCACCGTTGTCCAAGTAGTGACCCTTGCTTCTAGTCAGGGTAAGGGAGTTACGCCCTTAGACAACCCCTGCTCACCCTTTTGGTAGCTTGGCACGAGCGGTCAGGCTTATCTCAGAGGCAGTGTCTAAAGCATTTGTGCACACATACAGTAAGACAGTGAAAACACTACAAATGGACACCACACCGGTTTAGAAAAAATAGGAAATCTTTATCTAAACCAAACAAGACCAAGATTACAAAAATCCACCATACATATGTCAAGATGTCATCAAAAAAATGTTTATTCACAAAAATAAAGCTTGCAGCAACAAATAGTTCCACCTGGGGCTATTACAATGTCGTGACAGGTGAAATTCCCTCCGTACGGCACCGACCGCGAGGTGTGCGGTGTCGGCCCCGGAATCACAAGGACCACAAAGAACAGTACTTTGGCAAACGATGAAAACAAATATGGTGCACGCCGACTGGGAGGTGATGCCTCATTGGAGTTAGTTCCTTACGGCCCCGGTGGAGGTAAAATGTTGCTTCCTTACGACCTCAGGTGAGGGGAGGCATGGGATCCTTACTGCGATGCAGGGGACATGAGGCATTGGTTCCTTACTGTTGCCAGTGAGGTGACGTTGCGGTGGCGTCAAGATGGCAGTTACTTATGACAGTGCAGTGTCGATGGGTTTGGGAGGTCACCCATGTCTGGTATCGGCGCCGCGGTGATGAAGCACTTGTGTCGGTGAGGTTGGAGCTGCGGTGCGAGTTGGGGCGGTGCATTGTAAGTGTAACAAGCAATGTCCTTGACTCCAATGCAGGCAGCGGCCTCAGTGATGGCATCAGAGTGGTTAAAGTGCAGCGTCGGGGCAGCAGTACAATTCGGGCGGTGTGTCATGCACTTAACGAGCAGTGTCCACGGGTTCATTGCAGGTCGCGGCGTTGCTAGCCGGCGTCGGTGTTGCTTTTTTCCTCTGTGGCAGCTGAAACCACAGTACCAGGTGCAGGAGGACAGAGGGAGTGAAGTCATTGTATCCCTGAGACTTCAGAACAGGAGGCAAGCTCTACACCAAGCTCTTGGAGATCTTCATCAAGCAGGATACACAGCACAGTTCAGTCGTTTTCCTCTCCTTGACAGAAGCAACCACTGCAGGCCAACCAGCAAAGCATCCATACAGCAATGGGGGAGCACTTCTCCTTCAGCTTTCACAGCTCTTCTCCTTGGCAGAGGTCCCTCTTGAATCCAGAAATAAACTAAAGTTCTGGGCTCTAGTCTCAATATTTATACCACGTTTTCCTTTGTTCTCTTGTGGCAAAAAGTCTCTCAGCTCCGTCCAGGCAATTTCTGTCTACTCTGGTCCAGGTTCTGGGCAGGAGGTGGAGACAGCATTGTGCGTAGGAGACAGGGCCTACTCAGGTGCAAGGAAAACTCCTCTCACTTCTCTAAATGCAGCCCAGGTCTATTCAGTTCAGCTCTGAGTCTTCCAGGAGAGACACCTCAAACCCCCCCCCCCGCCGTTGCTATCTACAGTGAATGCACATCCCCAGCTCCTGTCACTCCAAAACCAGGCAGTCAAGACACAACTATTACTATCCTAAACACTTGATAACACACCAAAATTACAAACTCAAGATACACAACCAAACGAAGCAATGCCAAGTGCGACATTAAAAAGCACGCACACCATTAAAAGTGCTGCAGTGCATTACTAATGGCAGAAAGCTCTACACAAATGCGGTGATCACAAAATAACATAGTATGCTAGTCAATTATTGCAAAAACAAGCACAGCAGCCGACCTAGCACATTTTACAGATAAATCTGGAATTGTGGTTCGAAATTCATAATGTGGTTACCGACAAATCTGGTACAGAATGTTGGTTGCTGTGTAACAGAATTTCGCCCTTTACCTGACATGTACGTCTAGCAGTTTTAATAGATCAGAATGATTACATGGTATTCTTCAGAAAATTGTAATTATCTAACCTTCGAAAGCAGTAACTTTACATTAGAGATTTAGCCTACAGGCTTAATCAAACATCAGTAATTATACAAGACAGAGGCTGGTTATTACCTAAGGTGTTAATACACCTAGGAAAAGGGAATTAACGATAGAGCCTCTTGAGACCTTACAGCTTTTAAAGACTAGAAACAGAGATAAACCTTATTTAAAAGCTAAGCTATTTTAATCAGTGCTAGGTCAGCAGGCAAAACATGTTTGAAGGATTTATGAGGTGTTTTTGCAGTGAGATCTGGATTGTATTTGCACAGTTCCATTCTTTCCTTGAGCTCCCTCCGAGGCTGGGACTCCCAGGAATTATCAAACAGGAGTCTGTCTGAATATGCAAACATGAATAAATACAAATTAACACACAAACAGACACACATCAGCAATAAATACATAAATAATTACACTTCATTACCTGTATCATAATTAACCTTATTACACTAGGTAGTAGAAAAGGGTTGTGAAGAAAACCGTGTTTTACGGAAAGAATAAACAGATGCACAAAACCTCTGGTAAACATTTTTTTTCCTAAAGTAAGATGTGTTTTTTCCTGTGATACTGTAGACATCACAGAACTGGAGATCAAATGGATTTTAAGTTGAGGAGATCATGCCACAGGCGAAAGTTTAGAAGGGATAATAGGGTTTATTTCTAATGTCAAAAACATTCTGGTTGCAGCTTTTAGTTTGTGGTTCTACTTCACTGTTTTCTTATGTGAAGTGACGTTTAAAGTTTTTTGACCGGTGCCTCCTTAGCATGCATCAGAAAGAGGAGATTTGGCCGCCATCTTTGGAGACTGGAGTCAGCAGTGTTGTGTTAAATGAGGAAGACAAGGCAGATGTAGGGTGGGTGGAAACTGTAAATCTGCTGAATTGTGGTGGAGGTGTAAGGTTTGTCGCAGGTAGGTTTACCACCTGTTGAGAACCCAGAAGTGGAATTACAGATGCCTCAAGGATAGTATAGCTATGATCCTTCTGCCAGCAGGAAATCCACTAATGGCGGGCCTACCACCTCTACTTCAAAGCTGCAAGTTTAAAGTTACCTCACACTTCTAAATAAACTACTAAAAGTAGGTCCGAAGGCAAGTGCGGAGGCATGTCACACCCACAGATTGTGGAGGCAGTTGAGTTTGCTGAAATAGCTTGTAGTGGAAAATCTCATTATTTGAAATTTCAGCCTATTATGAGAGCAAATGCAAGACTATTGCAAGGTATTCTGGTTCTGCCAGGTGAGGTAAATTTTTGACAACCCCTGCCGTTTTTATCATTCAAGCACCCAAATATGTTATCAGTACCCTGTTCAGAGGGCCACGAGGGAAGCAGGAGTTACTGGGCCTAACCTTGGGAGTTGTAGCCTTTTATTCCTGATGTCCCAGGACCCGACCTACTATGGATCCTAAACAACTGGGCCAAGTACCTCTTCAACACTTGACTCTCAGTGGTAGCGCAGGTTGAGCAGTACAATTCTTTTTGGGGAAAGATAAACGCAGGGGGGTGAACACAGGTTCACAATTTCAAATTACGTGCAGCAGCAATAAATGATTGCCCAGTCAAATACTTGCTTTAATGAAAAAAGTAGTATTTATATATGACTGTAAAGTAAAATACAATATTTACAAACAACCCACACAGTCACCTGAGATCAGGGCTCTAATATTTCATAGGCGGCTCCCTGAGTCACACTCTCCTCCAGCTAGCAGTAGTGGCTATTCCCCATTCACTTTAGGTGACATTCAGGTTAAGCCCCACTTGTAGTTAAAATCTCAGGAGCCCCACTCCAACACTTGATTATTGTCAAAAGTGATCCATTATCAGAGCTGCGTATGGGCAGCAGAGACAGAATAGTCTACACCGTCTATACACTGAAGGTCAGCTTGAGTCTAAATGAGGCTCAGGAGTACAATTCTAATGCCATCAGGACCTTAGGGGGGGCACTTGGACAAACACAGGATGTCAAGCAGAGACCAACAGCAGAGTTCAGTTGTCACTGGTCAGGTGGGTACCTCGAGAAAAAGTCCTCTTGTAGCTTGTTGTATCCCAGTAGCTTGACCAGAAATACAGCTTTATGACTCTTGGGGTCCAGTTCTTTGTCCTGGACACAAGAGGGATCAGATCCAGTTCTTTAGGGCTCTTCTCAAGTCACAGACATCAGGTTTAGTCCTCCTCTCATTTTTTGCATGTCCAGAAAGTGTTCTCAAGTGGGTACTAAGAAGTGACATATTTAGGCCACACACTAACTAGTGGGTGGGAATGACTCCTGGTCACACCATAACCAATGGGGTAAAATCTCCCAGCACAACCTTACCCACTTTGGACATTTTCAAGATGGCAAGATTCTTCAGCCATACTAAACTTGGGCTTTGAGGGCTGGGGGATGTGTGGGAGGGGTACTATGGTAATCCTAGTGTCCTCCCACATCTAAAACTCAAATCCAGTTTAAGGCAGCCGCTGCACCCACAATAAATGTTAATGTTAATGTTAGGGGGGAGTTTTATATAGTGCTCAGCTACTTCGAGGAGTGTCCCGGCGCTTTCAAAACCCTCGGCAGTACAGACGGTGGAGGCAGAGCGGGGCATCTACTGAACAAAAAGCAGAGTTTTAAGGTCCTTCCTGAAAGCTAGCAAATTGCCATTGGATCTCAAAGACAGAGGCAGGGTGTTCCACAGCTGTGGAGCCAGACGTCTAAACGAACGTCCCCCACACCCAGAAACAGAAGTGTTTCCAAAAGAATTGCCTTGCCATTCTGTTCTCTGACTTTCAAGTGTACTCCAAGGGTTATGTGTACACACAGCAGCCCTGTCCAGCAGGATGTGACACTGCAGTGTCGAATATAGGATGCCAATAGCCCCGTCCTGCATGTTCAGAGGCATTATCTCTGCCCATTCGGGCCAGCCTATTGTTTGCTCTTGGGAGGCATTTCACATCTATTCAAGACTAATTAGTGGCTGGGAGAAGCTAGAAAGTCAATGCAAATTGGTCTCCAGGAACTTCAGGTAGGGGAAAAAGTAAATTTCTAAAATTACTGTTCCTCATTATTTATTAAAAATCCAACTTCACCATACAATTGGATTTTTTAATAACGAATAAAAATCGTTGTTTAACTATTTTCTAGCTGGTCCCTTTCCCAAGATAAATTATTAGTATTTTAATCTGAGCTATGGTTTTCTACAGAGACAGCTATGTCTGCCACATTGAAAATAGCTTTTAGTTGCTAGTCACTCACTATTAGGATTGGGGGGGGACGAAATCCTAGCGGTGCTGGGACCGGCCGACAGTGGTGCTGTGGTCCCGCACCGGCAATTAGGATGCCACTGCAATGGTGGCTGTGGCATCCCCCATTCACAATATTGTGGCGGGTGGTGCTCACAGCACCGCCTGCCACAATGCTGTGGCTGCTCTGTGTGCATTTACAGGCACAAGGTGGCAGGCGCCGCGCGGTGCCTGCCACGTTGTGCATGCAAATGCTGGGGGGTACCATAGGTACAACCCGCAGGTGCTCCCTCAACCCCCCAACATCCTGGGGGCCCACTACGGGCCCCCAACCCAGGAATCAGCATGCCTTTCCGTGGCAGCAACGCCGCCATGGAAAGGCTGCTTCCCGCTGGCATCCTAATATGGTTGGTGGTGTCTAGCAGACACCGCTACCATAGGCAACCCTTTTCCGCCCAGTCGACCAATCGACTGGGCGGAAAAGCGGGAGTGATCCCCCCAGCCATCATAATATGGCAGGGGGAAATGGGAGGCGGGCGGGGGATGATGTAGGGCAGATCGCATCCGCCCTACATCATAATAGACCCCTAAATGTTTACATGTCCTACTTTTAAATACCAAACACCCTGCCTTCTGGGTTACAAGGCCTACAGCGTGGTAACATTATTTTTTTAAAGGAAGGCTTCTACCTGCTAAAATGGGTTTATTTCGACAGGTCGCGTTACAATTTTTACACTGCTACTGTCAGGCTATAACGATAGGTCTGAATCCATGTTTGGACTGCCATTGTAGTGGGTGACACAAACGGTGCTACATTCCACTAGTGACATTTAACTTCCAGGCCATATACTATGTACCTATAGGCAAGTTAAATATAGGAGTATTCCAATTCAACCATGTTTAAAGGGGGAGCAGAGGCACTTTAGCACTGGTCAGCAGGGGTAAAGTGCTCATAGTAAAATGCACAGAGTCCTAAAGCCAGCAAAAATATAATATTCAGCAAAAAGCAAAAAATGTGGTTTGACTACGCGGACACTACAGAAGTCCTAAACTTCCAAAATGAATGGGGCAAGGAGAAAAACAAGGAGGTGCACAGGAAAGGTGCACAGATACACTGAGAAATAGACACAAATGTAAGTGAGTACAATTTCACCAAGTTACTACTCAGATAGTACTATCTGCCAATTGGGCTAAAATTTAAACCTACTCACCCTTATACTAAGTCACTCAAAACACACAGGGCACTGAAAAGAACTGCAGTGGAATCACACAGTAGCCAATGGAGGCATGGCATAACACTACTACCAAAAATGAAAAAGTAAATAAGAAGGATCTCACTAGTATAACAGTTCACACACCTTGACAGCACCGTTGAGTCATTCTCAAGCAAGTCAAATAAAAAAATCATAAAATAAAACATATTATAAACAAAATTAAAATAGCCAACACAGTTGTGCAATTGTATAACTATAAAAATATGACATCATGATCTGCAGCTATACACATATTGGCAACCTTGTTAATGCAACAAACACAGAAAATAGATAAATAATAGGATCATACATTACGCACTGCTATAAAAATCAATACAAAATGCAATTGGAAAATCACATGTGACTTTACATGCACATACTTGTTGATCCAAGGAGAGGGCATCCTCATTGACCACGCTTCCAACACACCCTTCCACACCTGCATCCCATCAAATCTACATTTGTATTGCATAGTTGACACTACTGTGTCTGAGATGTCCTACTTTGCATGTAAGATGTATGTAAACTGTTAAACATCTTGTAAATGGTGCACAGACATAATATCGACTCCAAAATATCGTTTGGACAAAATATCGACTGGACAGAATATCGACAGCCAAAATATCGTTTTTAAGGTAAGTGCAGTAATATCGACTGTAAATAATATAGAAAGTGAAAATATGTAAGTATATACTATAGATAGTAAAATAAATTGTTTTTATTTTTAGGGTTCAGGGTCAGTTTTGGGTTTTTGGGTAAAGGGGTATTTTTAGGGTTCAGGGTCAGTTTTGGGTTTTTGGGTAAAGGGGTATTTTTAGGGTTCAGGGTCAGTTTTGGGTTTTTGGGTAAAGGGGTATTTTTAGGGTTCAGGGTCAGTTTTCAGTTTTTGGGTAAAGGGGTATTTTTAGGGTTCAGGGTCAGTTTTCAGTTTTTGGGTAAAGGTGTATTTTTAGGGTTCAGGGTCAGTTTTCAGTTTTTGGGTAAAGGGGTATTTTTAGGGTTCAGAGTCAGTTTTCAGTTTTTGGGTAAAGGGGTATTTTTAGGGTTCAGGGTCAGTTTTCAGTTTTTGGGTAAAGGGGTATTTTTAGGGTTCAGGGTCAGTTTTCAGTTTTTGGGTAAAGGGGTATTTTTAGGGTTCAGAGTCAGTTTTCAGTTTTTGGGTAAAGGGGTATTTTTAGGGTTCAGGGTCAGTTTTCAGTTTTTGGGTATTATTTTATTATATTTTATTACTATATATATATGTTTAATAAATATGAAATAAAAAAATATTTATTTAACTTTCATTAATTATTTAATTATTATAAGTTAATTTAAGTAATTTTAAGTATATTTTAGTAATTAATTATTAATATTAATTTAATTTAACACTGTTTTTAGTAAATACGATATTTTTTACAACTATATTTTTGTAAACGATATTTTGTACTCGATATTTTTGTACTTACCTGTTTGTACATACAAACTCGATATTTTTGCTGTAGATATTTTTTCCTCGATATTTTGGGTAGTCGATATTTTGGTAGTCGATATTCTTTCAGTGATCCCTTGTAAATACATATATATTCACAAGGTGTACAATATCAAGCAATGTAATTCAGTTTCATGTGTTAGATGTAGTGCTTATACAAGTGTGTGTGGCATCTCTACTGACTCCTCTATGCTGGAACGACTTTTGTTCCCATCTCTGTTCTGTGACCTGTTTCCCCTATGTTGATGTTTTATACAGTGTAAGTATATTTAGCAAAGATGGACCCTACCTTGAAGTGAACCGCACAGAAGTGCAAATTCAGCCATTTCTATGCCTTCACGAGGTCAAATCCTGCTGTTGATCTATCCTGAAGTGCACCCACAATGGCGGAGGGGAGGAGGTAGAGGGCCTTTAACGTTGCTTTATGGAAGTAGAGATTGTTGGGCAGATAGTCCTCAGGAGTATTCCTCAGGTGTAAGAGGGTAGGCTCTGAACCCAGCTAGCCAGGGCACATAAATTGCTATCCGGCAGGATATTTTCAGGAAGTGCACTACAGTGCCACCCACACAACCTAGGACATCTGCTAGAGCTTGTTCTCTGACCCAGTTCCAGGATAAAGGCCCAGGACAACTTGGAGCTCTCCATCTGGTACCACATGAAACTCCAGTCGATGTTCACCCTACTGCAGAGGAGTGCCCTGATTATGGCTCATCCAGATGGATGCCAATGAATTGTAGCAGGGCGATGAGCATATTTCCTTTTTATGTACAAGTATACAAGAGTACATATCATGCACGCTAAACATGTATCTTTCTATGTTGTCATGTGTTTTAACTTATAAAACAAACATGCATAACACACTCATGTATGACTTGTTTAGCCTTTGGCAAGTTTAAAAGAGTGGAACAACTCAATAACTGACGTGACACATGACTTGAGTAAGTGGAGTTATTCTGCTGTTGCCATTTGAATGTTGACCTCTCCTCTCAAAGAGATTGTTGGCTGTGAGGAAGAAGGTAGATGTGTGTTCTCCATAGACTAGGCTACCCACAACACTCCCTCCTCGAGATAATGTGACACTTGTGGCATCCATTTTTTTATGTTGTCTTAAAAGTATGTGTTATTGTACTTGTAATGTGTATTTATACAGCGCTTACTATCCCTGAGGGGTGTTGAAGCATGTTACTCTGTAACCCAAGATTAGAGTTTAATAGTTAGTAGATTAGATCAAGTTACTCTGCTTCAAGTGCAAGGCAAAGAGATGTCACTGCAGTCTAACAATGTGCCAGCTTCTCCCGTGTTACCATGGCTAAATCTTCAAGAGTCCAATGACAGTTGGTTTGGTTGGTGCTGGGAGGACCGCTTCTGTTCTACAATTTGTCCAGGAAGTTGTCCAGTGCTGGGATTCCCTCCTTAAGTCGCTTAGGTTTTCGTGTCTCAGCCACAACCTGGGCTGGGCGGGCAGCGACATAAAATGGGTCACCAGGCAGAATCTGCCAGTGGTCGAACACACACTGGGGGAAAGCTTGACTGCCTGTGTTAGACCTCAAGTCTGCTGTAAAACCAAAAGACTCGCTTACAGGTAGGTAGGCCTTGACCACGGAGATTGGGGTGCCCATCACCTGGGATTCCTCAAACACATGATCTCCAGAGTAAATTTGTATTCAGCCTTATAGGTTTATCTGTGTTGCACATTATTTTTGGGGGCTCCACGCGGTGCCATTAACTGAAACATTTCCACTTAACCACACGACTAAGTCGCTTGGTTCATATTTATTTGCGACTCAAAGTAACACAGGTGCTTTTTAGGAAGGAACACTTGAGGAGGGATGAGGCCTATGAGGTAGTAATTCTCGGTCAGTTGACCCTCAAGATGCTATGCCAGTTGGCTATAAAGGCTTGCCGGTACAGGGTCTCCTGGTTTCTGTGGGGCGGGAGAGCTTGTTGGGAGCAGAAAGTTGGAAGGCAGGATCTTGTGCAGTGTGGTTGTCAGCATGAAGATCAAATGTGTTAGTGCTATTTAACCAATAAATCTGATCTGAATTCTCGATTCTCTGCTTATTTTTTCATTACGAAGTTGTAACAAGAACACCTGCTCAGTGACCATTGATGGGATGCTGTGACTTGTATATTAGCTAGAGTGCTTTGCTGTTGTAGCCAAGTACCAACAGGTGGTGACTTCATCTGTTGGTTAGTCTTGAAGGGACTCTGAAGTCCAAGTTTCAAATCTAGTTTGAACACTTGAGGCAGTTCCCCCGAATAATGAGGTTTTAGAAACTGAAAATCCTTTAACACGCAAACTTGCTATTGTTTGAACGTTTGGACCTAATGATGCAATCGTGCTTGCCACTTTTAACCTAGCATTTTTTGCACCTGACGTATTGCTCACCAATAAATTGCATGTTGTATTAAACATGTATCTTTTTCAAAGAGGTTAGCCTTTCCATTAGGACCACCTTTGTGCGCAAATATCACCTGTGCATATGAGTTTCTGTGAAGTTAGGGTTTAAAAAATTAAACCTATAAATAGTTGGCTGCTTCTTGTGACTCAAGCTATAGCATCACTAATGAGTGTCCGTGCTGACTATGCTTGTAATTTGGATATTTGAGGGGATTTGGTGGAATTAATAGTTGGTTCTGTACCTCTGCTTTGGTCGCTGCTTTTGAAGCTCATTGAAATGTTTTTTTTCCTGGTTGTCTCTAAATTGGCATGAATACAATTGTCTTTGTAGGTCCTAAAAAAAAAAATACTTAGTAGATTAGTTATAAGTGCTATTTTATAAGACAGTTTGTAAAGTGTTATAGTAGACATAAACTCCTCTATATATGCACCTATATGTAACCTAGAAGCAGCAACATGGATAGGGTCTGATGTACACATGTATCTTCTGGTGTCATATACATTTATCCCCCTTATATAAATGTATCTTCTTGTTCATGTTATGAAGAGTGAATAGTATTTGGTGAGCTTATTTGTCCTACACTCAGAACACTGCAGTAGCTGCATTTGAATAAAGAATGTTTTAGTATACTTTGTAACAGTAAAGTACTCTACAAGCATTACCACTGTATCATTTGTAGCACATGACAAAATAGATATCGGGTTAATCAAGCGTTTGGTCTCTCTTTCACAATCCACAGTGGGAGGCACCCACACAGGAAAGAGCTAGAAACCCTACAGGCAAAGATCAAGGACCTTGGCAATAAGGTGGGTTCTCACCACTGCTACTGCCACAGAAGAGGGGATGGAGAAGAAAGAAAATCAGGAGGAAGGCGGAGTGCTCCATAGAAGCACCTAAGATCATCAACCAAACATTTCCAGAAGAGAGGCACAGATAAGGGACACACGGTGAACCTTGACACCATCTCATTCAAAAAGGGCAAAGAGGAAAGAGGTCTTTCATACCAGCAATAATGGATAGTATTCAGGGATCAGGCAACCACAATATCGCAAGCTGAGCCCTCTTCTTCCATCCCTTCTATTTCTATGTATGATCTGCATATCAGCAGTAAGCATTCCAGGGACTGTTATGCCCAATACATGCTTTACTCTTATTGCATCCCTCAGCACCACCCACCGTCTTGTATTTCCAACCACTTGCATCTAGGCAAAGTACAATACTACATGCAAGTGAAAGGGCGTTTCTGCCCTGAAGGATGTGCAGGCTTCCTGAGAATGGGAGATAGCCTGCCTCCTTTTCTCCTGGACTGCCTCCATGTCTTCTCCTAGAACCCCATTCCTCTCCATCAGTTGCTTTGAGAGAACCATTTATTCTATCACAATAATCCAAGCTCTGTGTATCATATCCCTCTGGAAATGTTTGGTCCTTTCCTTCTGCATTCATGTCCACACTTGAGAGGTGGCAATGGCAATTGTTCCAGTGAAGCAAGTGATGGACGGCCAGGAACATTTTACCCAATGGAGGATACTGGAAAAAGCACAAATCTGGGTTGAGGTGTGAATTGCCTTTGATTTAATATACCTGTTTAGTTGAACTGCAAGTTACATATTTGGACTGTGTCAGTTTTGGACATTTCCTTTGAAACATTGGCTTTCATTTGGTTGTTTTACTTTGGAACTTCTTTCTGATTGTGTTTTGTTTGGAAACACCCACCCACCTCCATACCGAAGATCTTTGTGTGCCCTGCATGATACACTTGTGCTGGTGTTGTTAGGTTTGAAAGTCCCATCCCTGCAAAGCACTTGTTTCATGTTATATTAGGTTAGCAGTGTGTGGCTAAATATACACCATTTGTACTCATGTTGTGCAACTCACTGAGTTATACCCGTAAAGTGCAAAGCTTCAGTTAGCGAGTGTGACTCTATTTTGTATTTCGTAATCCCTATCAGACTTCTTAGGCTGTGCCCGAAGTAGGCCTCATCATTCAGTATTGCTGCCTCAGCAGGACACTGTACTTCGTAATTATTTTCTCTCATGTTTAAGGCTGCTTCCTAACTCACTAATGAATAGACCATTCTGCCCTTGCTTACCTATACGAGTTTGAAGTTTCTGCTTCCACGTTAGGAGATGCTGAGACTCACCACTGTAGACTTGAATCGAAGATAACAAGTACCCGTCTGGCAGGTGGTAGCTCATCCTACTGTGTATCTTTGCTCATGTTTGGCCCAGGCCGGTAGTTTTCCATTGTGGGAGTGGTTGGAGGCATCTCAGGAGGAATGGTTACTCACTGTGGACCGTTGGGGGGTCGGTACCTCAGCAGACATCTTAGGGTGCAGGTCATGATGGACTCCTCTGCAGAGTATTGCTAATAACATTTAAGTTTGTATTCTCTACTGTCTGACAGACCCTTCATTCTTGGGAAGGCATAGCAGGTGGTTGTGAGTAACCTGAGTGGCCCCTAGGGCCACTTCCTTCAGCGTTACACTAAATATTTGTGAATACATTTCACACATTGTACCTCACATAATGTACCGATTTGCATGTCATCAAACCAATGTACAACCAATGAAGGTTGTAATGTATAGCTCCGGACGAATTATTTTCTATTATGACAGATATTGAGGGAAAATATAAGTATCTGTATTTACATGTATATACATGCTGGTGAAACAGGCACATACTAGAAAGTGAGGGTATGTGCCTGCAAAAGAGAGAGAGGGAGCGTCTTCTAGCAAATGTTTAGTGACTTGTGGTCAATGTGTTGAGGTATGGGTGGAGGTGATCCTCATCCCTACCTATGTAGTGCACAGCAAATGTTGGGATGTGGAACAGGTTTTTCACTGACAGTGGATCGATGACTGTGATCGGTCAACCATCCAGGTAGTTGTTTTTCATCAGATGCACCATGGAAATCACTTGTTTGCAAGTTAGACTGTTGGCCCAACAGCCTGGGCCTGAAAGCCAAAGGACAATTTACACAATGTGGTGTTCTCCTACTACACCATGTGGAGATGTCCTAGTGCAATGCCAATGTGTCCAACAGGAGCTGGTTCTGGTTCTGCAGGTGGCAGTCCAGGGCTCTGAAGCAAGATCAGGATCTAACAAGGTATGTCATGAAGGAATAACAGGGTTTGTCATGAAGTAATTTATTCCACCTGAAGTAATAAAGAAAACAAAATGAGACAGCGAATGACACATTCAACATTATCGCTGGCAACCATTACCTGTCATCTCCCCCAATGCTCTCTCGAGCTCAACTCATGAACATTCCACAATTAAACCCTCATGAGGAGAACTCAAACACAGCACACCTCCCCCTTTCCAACAGGCACATCAAAATCACATATAATGAAAAACAAAAAAAACAGATAAAATATTAAACATTCTAAAATATTATATACATAACAACTGTATAACATAAATGTAATACATTACATAATCCTAAACTTGGCTGGTATCGACCTATCCCTGAATGATGTTCGTTGACTTAACAAACCAAAATGAGCCAATCCAACACTAGAAAAACTTACATCAACCACACCACCATCCTGCTTACTCTCGGAGTAATAACATTTGTAACCCAAGAAAGCCTTAGGTCACTCACTACTCACCTTTACAATCCTACTGCAATTCCACTACTGACCATTTTCCAACTACACAGCACTAGAAACTCACTCACTTCTTGCACCATATGTGGGTGATTGAACCTCACTCCTCCTTTCCTTACAACTATTTTGGGTAATCTCACCTGAACCCAGTCACCTTTACTGATGTACAATTTCTTTGAACATTTAATAGAATCAAACCTAACTTTACACTTACTTCGTTTTGCAGTAAGTTGTGGCACATTCATTTCAGTACTCATATGAGACACATCATCCACCCCAGATCTATATATCCATGCCGGCCTCCAAAAGTCAAAGGTTTCCTACACCTTATTGCACAAAAAGGCGTGATGCCTGTGTGTTGAGGGTATTATGGTGCGCCCAGAGCATAGTTCTCACTGCATCTTCAATATCCACACTTCTGAAATACGCTCCTCGCACACACTCAACAACTATTTTATTCATCCTTTCAATGATTTCATTAACCTGTGGAAGATCAAAACTACACTGCTTGTGTGGCCTGGCAGTTCGGGTTGGACTGTTCCCATTGTCCGCAGGGACAAGACTGATTTACATATGGCTGGGTCCAAACTGGAATGGCATGGCATGGTGAGCAAAAAAACGATGATTTAGGCCCAGATCTCTGTACTGTGGTGAATGTATGACATTGTTCTGCATTCTGTCCATCTTTTTGCATGTGTGTAATACCAGCACCAATCAAAAATTCCATCATTTCTTTAGAAAAAACTGCACGCCATTGTCTGACATTAGTTCAGAAAGAAACCCTTCTCTGGCAAAAACATCAATTAGACCAGTGATAACATTCTTAGTATGTGTTCTTAATACAAATCTAATCTTCAACCATTTTGAAAAATAACCCACTAAAATAATGGCATACTTCTGCTTTGCAGGAAGATAATGAAAAGACCCATCAAAATCTATGGCAATCCTTTCCCACACATTTTTTCGGAGTATCGATTTCTGTCAAAGGTGGTACCCTTGTCTTAAGACCCTTATCATTTTACAGACAGTTAGTACACTTGGATAGTCAATCTTCTACATCTCTATCCATTCCAGGCCACCAATATTGAATTCTTAGACTTTTCGTATTTGATGCATTGGCCAAATGCCCTTCATGACTGAGATTTAACAGCAGATAAAGGTGGAATCAATTTGTCTCTACAAAAAAGAACCCTTCTTCCACGGATAATTTATCCTGAATTTTACAAAAAGTAAGCAACACCAAAGGCAAATGTTTCTCTCTCAGCAATCCAGCAGTAAAAAATATTTTAACTTAATTCAAAATAAAGTCCTCCTTTAAAGCATCCCCCCATTTTTGTTCAGTTACACACCTCACATACATGGGACCAACAAATATTGTCAACCAAATATTCAACATCCTCCTCATCCTCTCCAGCCTTAATAAGTAGGTCTGATTCCTGAGAACCTGGAAGTCGTGATAAGCAGTCTGCCTTCCTGTTTTTCCCTCCAGGAATGTAAACCACTTCAAATTGATGTTCCATGAGTTTAGAACTAAGCCTGACCAATCTAGCTGTAACCTTGCTGGTATTAACATTCAAACCATTCAAAATGGGAAATATTGGCATGTGATCTGTTCTGATGACAAAATGAGTACCCCCAAACATAGGGTTTAAAGCTTTCTACAGCCCAAGTGCAGGCCAACATTTCACGCTCTATAACAGAATAAATCTCTGTTGAGGCTTTAATGTACAGTAGGCAAAAGCAATACTTGGATACTCTTGCATCAAAATTGCCCAGATACCAAAATTATTAGCATCCACAGTAATATAAAAATGTTTCCCTGGTACAAAAGGACTTAACAAATCAGCATTACAAAGCTCTCTCTTAATAGTATCAAATGCTCCTAGTTGCTCCAAACCCCAGACAAATGTATCATTTTTAAACAAACATAATAGAGGTTCAGCAAAGGTAGCAGAATCTTGAATAATCTTCGCATAGAACTCACACATACCCATAAAAGCACAAAGTTCATCTCGATCTTTAGGTTTAGGTACCTCAACAGTGACTTTCACCAATCCTGGTCGAGGTGGAATTCAAAACGATAATTTAGGAACAAAATGAAAATGTTTCATTCACAAAGCATGCTCTTGAAGGAAAATAACCAGTTGCATCACAGTGCCCTGTGCTCCGCGAAAACTGTGAGGAGAGAAGAAATGTAGCAGGATATAAGTGGGTAGGGGTGAGGAACAGGAGCAAGTTGAACAGAACTACAAAACAACATTAATTTTTAACAAAAGGGTGGCACTGGAAAAATGTGGCGTAACTAAACTACATTAATAAATGCACTTCCAAACTTCTAAAAAAAATGCGTTAAGTGCAACATTATTAGTTCATCGTTACAATTATATACATCAGATAAATTATTAGTATTCACAAATTATTTGTCACCCGAAATTGTACATACATTTTTTTTTACCCCCAAGAAATCCAGATCAAACCCATGCTTGAGCAATACCTATTGATGCAGATGTAAAAATAAAAACTTTTGACCTCTAGAGACAAGCCAAATTCCGCACATAGACCCTGATATAGGTAGGTAACAGCAGAAGCCTGTGAGTAACCACCAATTTGCAAGCCTGCATCAACAATTATATAGGAAGGACAATGGAAGACACACCACACACTAGAACATCAAATATAGCTTACATCTAGTCTGAAATATTTTATATATATTGGTCTATATCTCTGTGAGCAGACATATATATTTATATAACAAAACAATTGTCACACTCCACATAACAGCACAACATAGGGCAATAGGGGCAACAGACAAAGAAGAGTCAGGGTAAAAGGGCAATTCCTATCTATTAAGGAAGCGGAGTATTCTATATCTTTATCTTCGGCTATAATCATTCAACAACCCTACTACTGGTCTATTGACCTTTGTTCACCGACAAGGAGAAATTAAAAGGAGGGAGCATCTACATAAAACCAATGACATGTTAAAAAATGTATTACTTTTAGTACTGTCAATAAAGAGAATTTATGTGAATTAAGGGTTTTATTTTTGATTCTTTTCAAGATGTAATTTTTTATTCAACAGGAATTAGGGACTTATTAAAAGTTTGGAAGTTCTCCTGTTGGCCTACCACTGCCCTGCTGACAGGAG